>NC_025689.1:23615639-23624030 GCF_000633955.1 Camelina sativa
AAAAAAAAAAAAAAAAAAAACAAGGATCATCTGATTTATGTGTTTTAAATATCACAAAAGCAAAGGACACATTTGATCCGTTACGTTTCATTTATTCCTATCGTCAAAAAGCTATATTTCGTGGGTAACTTTGACAACATTGCCTACGATTGAATGTATGAGCAACGAGAGACACTATTTTTTTAATATTATACCATACCACTTAATGCTGCGACACAGTAGATTAGATTTTATGGTGGTGTTTTAGAGAAGAAACTATTGGTGTGAATGGTTATCGCGATCGGAGCTGAAAAATTCGTATACAGATTAAACCGTTCAATTTTAGTATAGATAATAAACTGCAGTGGACCAATTATATTTGTATGTAAACATAGTTCATAGTTGGTCTGCTGCGGTTTTGTCTCTATTTTCTTCGAACTGCATCACTATGAACTATATTTGCTGAATGGTAAATAAAGACCGTCTAATCGGTATACAAATTTGTCCGCCCCAACCATTGTAACCATTCACACCATATATTGACAAATATATCCTAGGTCATGTTTGACACTGAGTTAAAAGCGCATAAAACATGGGTTTTAGGCATAAAATTTATTAATAGTTTATGGGACATTAATTTCGTAAAATTTATGTTGGTCTAGTGGTAAAAATCTCACTCCTATGTAGTTAAAAATCCGAATTCGAATCTATTGATCTCAATATTTTATATTTCTTTTAGTGCTTTATTAGTGAGCTAAAATACTTTTTTTGCTTTAGGCATGATATATACTTGGGCCAGTCATGCCCGCCACATTGTGTTCAGCGAGGGCTTGGAAGAAACCACAATGGTTTATGAACCAAGTAGAAGCACTCTGGTTTGGAAGCAGACAAGGACAAGAATCCTCTCTGCATACCAAACCGGAAAAAAAGAAACACAATAAGGACTTGAGTATCCATCTTCAAAAATCGGTCTATTCAAACTTAACATAGATTCAAACGCGACGTTATAAACATTACAGACAAATCAAAGCCGTTGAATCAATAGACAACAAGGCAATAGTTGTCTATTAATTACTAAAATTTCCTAGAACTTTTGTATAAATAGCACTGCTACATAAATGTAATAGAGATTTAAAAAAAATATTATGAATACTATAATCAATTTCAGATCTTGTTATTCAATTCAATAAATAAAGAGATTTTTGTGCATTGTACCACATTTGATATAAAACTTTTCATTTCTGCCACAAACATAAACTCTTTTTCCTTTATACCACAAGTGGTACTATAAAAGATGAAATTACCCTTCTGTTTAGTAGTTGGAAATTGTGTTGTTTGTTTTATTTGAGTGATTATATACACAAAATAACAATAAAAAAGAAGAGAATATGCAGTCATAGTACAATATGTCTGACTTCACATTTAGTACAAGTATGACACGACAAAAGTGTGTAACTATATATTTATATATTTATCTTTTTTTAATTGGTTTACCAAATAATTAACTATATATTTAATAGATAAAATATAAGTGGTGGACAATATTTATTCTTAAGTTTGTCCACCACCCTTAAATTAGTGTGCCATAGACTAATAAATGATAGACATTACTTATAAGTTGTCTATTAAAACATATGTATATATATTTGTAATACTTTAAAATGCACAGTAAAAATAATATTTAAAGTAGATAAAATATAGATTTTTCGTAGACAAGATTTTAGATAGTAGACAAAAATATTACAGTGGACAACAAATGTCGTAGACCAAAAATAAAATAATGTGAATCAATTAACACAATGGACAAAAAACAAAGTTTAAATTTGTCCACAAACGAAACTAATAGAATAAGAAATATGAGACAAATGTGACTGAGAAAGCATTTTCTCTTTGTAGTGGACTCCAAACTACATTTATCTTCTTTACACAAAATTTAAAAGTACAAGCAAAACCCAGAAAAGTAGAAGAACTTGTCCACCGTTGTTATTACCAAACTCACCGGATCCTGGTGGGATCGGATCTGAGTTTCCTGGGTCAGCGATTGTGTTGGTTTCCATCTGCGATGGTTGGAGAACAGAAGGAAATGTAGGTTTAGAGAGAAAGGAAGAGACAGAGATATGTATTTCTCTTTTTCGTAAATGAGAAATAGAGAGAGGAGAAAACATTTACTTAAATTTGCTTAAATTTCAAATTGCTATGGAAAAGGGAAACTGAAAAGACGACAACACACCGACAATATAATAAAGAAAGATAAAACAAGGGAATGTAAAAATAAAGGAGTGGTAAGTTTTAAGAATCAGGATATAAAAAAGAAAAGGGTATTTAGGTAATTCTATTATGAAGTTGTGGCATTGCAAGAAAAGAGTTATTAAATGTGGTATATAGCATGAGATGAGTTTTCGAATGTGACAGATCTCTTAGAAAACTCATAAATAAAATTCCATCTTAGGGCCTTGTGGTCAAGTGGTAAAGAGCCAACACGTTTCAAGTTCGATGCACCTATTACACAAAACTATGAAACACATTGTTTCTCGACACCTACACAAATATGAACTCTTACTTACAACTCATTTGAATATTTGGAGAGATGGTCTATCTATAGGTATCACCTTCCAAATAGATTAGTTTGGACCCATCCATAGATTTAGGATTTACCTTGAGTCATTAATAATAATAAAAAAAATTCAGAATTTGTTTTATTCTGATTTCTGTTCAGAATAAACTAAATCTCTTATTTTATTATAATTTTTTAAATGTTCAGAACAAAATCCACAAATATTTAGCTTTGCTTAGTAAGAAAGAGTGTGAAACGACCTGACCCGACCCATTTTTTAATATAATAATTGACCAGTGGTCCCATACTCACTAACAACCTACAACATTCAAATCAAACAGCAGAAAATACCAACATTAAACCAACAATTGTCCAACAAATACCTCAATGAAATAAATAACCAATATCAAAGATGTCTACAAATCTTAAACTAATAATTCTGAAGCAAACAACATGAATCAAATAACCAGCAACCTAAACAACCGTTCTAGACCACATCGTTCCATTCTAGCAGCCTAATAGCAGCATAGAACAACCAATCGAGCCTCTAGAACATCCTCCTCTTCATCACCTTGATCCCACGATTACACTTTGCCTTTACCTGCACCACAAACAACAATTGAGATGCATGAGTATTATCATAAACACTTAGTGAGGCGATCCTCCCACCTACTAGGTAATACACACAAGAGAAAATACAAACACAAGCAATACACAAACAAGCAAACCAGACAACTCTGAACACATGCGTCGTCAATGCGGCTTTGCGTATACCGATACACTCCTTTCATTGACCGATGCAATGCCCATGCATCGACCGATGCAACACCTCCTGCATGGACCGATGCACTCCTTGCATCGACCGATGCACTTCTTGCATCGGTCGATGCAACGCCTCTCGTCACCATTAAATCCCTAGCTGCATCGACCAATGCTATGTATATATTTTGTCTCTCTTTAGCATGTATTCGCCATGCATTTAGCTAGGATAACTCATTGTTTTCCATCATTTTATAGTCTTTTCTATACACTTTGCATGTATAGGTAGTTCTTGCATCATCTTTGCATACATTGTGCATTTTGGAGTATTTCAGGTGTTTAGGAGATGTCCAGACTGTTGGAACCGAATGGAGGCTGAGACATGCGACTCGACCAAGCATGCTCAGAATGGACGTCATGCAACTCGACCAAGCATGCCTGGAATGGACGTCATGTGACTCGACCAAGCATGTCCGGAAGGGACGTCATGCGACTCGACCTACACTACCCAGCGACCCAACCTTCCACGTCTTTGATCGAGTCGAGTGAAGATTTTACTTTGGGATTCAGCTTTCGACGTCTTCATCAAATCTGTAAGGAATTGAGTCATATTTCCAATGCCGTTTAATTCAAGCCAATCGGAGGCGTGGTTCAAGAGTTATCACCGTTTTAGTGGATGCATATACATCCAGATTTTTGACTCGACCAAGCTCGAGTCGACGCCACTCCACTCGACACGAACTGTGACACCCCGGTTTCAGACACTTGCAGAGAGGTTTAAAAGAATTGATTTGACCACCTATATCACCAAAGTGCACTTATCTTTTCGGTCAAAGATCTTGACAGAACTCCAGAGTTAAGCGTGCTTGAGCTGGAGTAGTCTCAGGATGGGTGACTTTCCGGGAAGTGACTGTTGGAACTGTGCGAGTGAGGACAAAACACAGGAAAAGATCATGTGGTGATTTGTAGGGACGGTAACAAGTCTTTAAAGCCTCCTGGACGTAGCAAACCGGCCGTCAGATATGGATGGGCTCACGGGCCTAGTGAGAGGACGTAAGGCCCATTAAGGACTGTGGGCCCATAGACTGCAATTGGACATAGGGCCCACTAAGAGGTGGTGTTCGGATATGGATGGGCTCACCGACTCGACCGTACACGTCAGGAAGAAAGACGCTTTGACTTAGCCGACCCGATTCCCTAACCGACTCTCTATCTTGTCGTTTAATGTTTTAGGGCTTTCCATGTTTTACTATAAATACATTTTGTTAAATCTTTACCCAAGACATCTCGTTTTTCTTTAAGGTTTACCTAGCCACCTAAAACGTATTCAGATTTTGTAATCTAGATATCTTTCAACTTATTTAGTTTTTGCATTTGATTTTTTCTACAAAGTTGTTCATCTCATTTTTATCTATCTGATTATGGTTGATTCAATGTTTTCTGGGTTTGTATCCTTGATGATGATTTCTAGATCCGAGTAGTGTTAGATTTCTTGAGGATGGGATAGATTAGGTGGAGGATCTTAGTATGTAGGGTGTTTAAGTTAGATTTGTATGATTCTTTTCTTGACTAGAGTTAGAAAAACTAGTTTCTCTCTGATTAATTGGAACTAGGTCTTAGACATTTCCACACCTAAAAGGTGTTTGATGAAATGTCTGACCAACTAGTGCCAGAGACTTACATTCCTAGCCTAAGAGATTAGTTGTCTAGGGTGTTTGTTGACGTGAATGAAATGGTTCCTCATGCCTACTTAACCATGTTTCTCTAGCGAGAGCTAGGTTTGGAAGTGTTTGAGTTTGAGTAGCTTCTGCCAAGAGATTGGATTAGCTAAGTCATGATGTTCATTGTCTAGGGATAGTTTGCTTGTGGCATGTTAAACACTCTGTAGACTAGGAGATTCCACCAACAACAATTACTCCCATCCTTAGGACTTCTATCTTCCTGATCGATATTGCATTTCTGAGACCGTTTCTGATCTTGCTATCTAGTTCATGCTTAGAATCGTTTTTACTTTTACTTATTCATGTTCGCTTCTTGTCATGCATGTTCATTTCTAGTTCTGTAGTTCATTTCCGTTTTGCATTCTGATCATTCTAGGATTGTTAGATATAAAACTACTCTTTGAATTGGCTTGACTTGTGATTGCTTGATTGCATCCTGAGTGATAGCATCATCCCATTTGGATTGACACCTTAAGTACTACAACTACATAAGGTTAATTGAGACAAGCTAGGATACATACAAAAATCCTAGTATCAACCAATGCACACCCTGCATCGACCAATGCACACTCTGCATCGACCAATGCACACCCTACATCGATCCGTGCAGTCACGCGAAGCATCGCCGAAAATGATCACCTCCAAATCCTCTCGGTTTTGTGATGCCAAAACCGCTCTCCAGAAGCCACGAACACCACAATGAACAGTCACAAACAAGCATACAAGAAATCAACACCCAAAATCACACAAAACATATATAATCGCTGACATTAGCCATGGTCACACACTCCCCTTTGAGAAAGAAGAAACTGATTCTAAAACCCACGAAAATAGCCTCCTAGCAAGATTCTCTCACGTCCTTAGCCTCAGATCTCCACTCTCACAAACAAATCTCACAAGAAACAGCTTAGAACTCCTTAAGAACGCTCAAGGGAACTTTTTAGAGAGAACTCTTCTTCTCACTTTTTAGAAACGGCAAAAGGCTAAAACTCACTAACATCGATTTTCCCTTCTAAATATGAGCCCTAGGGTTTCCAAACCCAAAAACGCAACCAAAACGAATGTTTCACTTAAGTTGTCCCGCCGAAGCGTACTTGCATCGATCGACACACAAAAAACTGGGATTTCGGTTCACGAGCGTTACAGAGTGCGTAATACTAAAATCCTGTTTATTAATTGATTGAAATCCGATTTGAAACAAAAAATATTGTTATAAATCTAAAGAAAGAGTGTTGCTTACTACTCAAAATTCAAATTTCATCAATAAAAATTTCAATTTATTTTTTAACCTGCGTATTTTGCAGACCCTTAGTTTTTAACCTTTTTCAATACACTTATCACTTACCACATAACCAAACTGATCAAACCGACTTCCAAAACAAACCATTCTTTTTTTCCTTTCATTCGGTAAACATTTCCTAAAATCGTAAAACATATTCGAAACTAACTGAAACCATGTACAGCCCTAGATGAAGTCAATGAGTTTAGTTTTATAAAGAAGGGCATGATTGATTGTGATTGTAACTTTAGGATTTTAGTTGTAGATTTTTTGGTTGTAGTTGTAGAATTTTGGCTGTAAAATTAGATTAAAACATCATTGGTAAATATTATAAAATGAAAAATGTGGTAAATATTAGGTGTATATTGTAGATTAGTATTTTTCTATATTAATAAATAATTTGGGCCTTAGACCATCCACAATGGAGATGTTGAATTTTTACAATGAGCATGTTGAAAAATAAAAGAGCTGATGTGGATTCATATCAGTTGAAAGTTTTCAACATGTTGAAAAAACCAAATGGGCCCGTAGAAAACAATGTCATGTGTTAACCTTTTTTTTTTTTAATGGTATATAAAACAGTTTTTAAACAATGTCATGTTTTTTTAAAACAACAATTGTTATGTTACCATTCAAGATCTAAATCATTTGTCCCGCACAACCAAATAAGTTGTTACCATTCAGACCTGTAACGCCCCGACCGCCACCTTTTAGTGGACCCCATGTCCAATCTCAGTCCATGGGTCCACTTTCCTTAATGGGCCTCACGTCCTCTCACTAGGCCCGTGAGCCTATCTATATCCGACAGTCGGTCTGCTACATCCGGGAGATTTTAAAGACTTGTTACCGTCCCTACAAATCACTACATGATCTTTCCATGTGTTTTTTCCTCACTCGCACAATTCCGACAGTCACTTCCCGGAAGGTCACCCATTTTGAAACTACTCCAGCTCAAGCACGCTTAACTCTGGAGTTCACTACATGATCTTTCCCTGTGTTTTGTCCTCACTCGCACAGTTCCGACAGTCATTTCCCGGAAGGTCACCCACCCTGAGACTACTCCAGCTCAAGCACGCTTAACTCTTGAGTTCTATCAGGCCCCTTGACCGAAAAGATAAGTGCACTTTGGTGACATAGGTGGCCAAATCAATTCTTTTAAACCTCTCCGCATGTCTCTAAAACCGGGGTGTCACAATTCTCGTCCTCTGAAACCACTAACAGATCACAACGTCCTCGTTGCGCACCAAGACCGTCACCCCCAACGGTGTGAGCCCACTTGACTCCACACTCGTGTGGGTTCGGCTCTGATACCACTTGTAACGCCCCGACCGCCACCTCTTAGTGGGCCCCATATGTCCAATCCCAGTCCATAGGCCTACTTTCCTTAACGGGCCTCACGTCCTCTCACTAGGCCCGTGAGCCCATCCATATCCGACGGCCGGTTTGCTACGTCCGGAAGATTTTAAAGACTTGTTACCGTCCCTACAAATCACCATATAATCTTTCCCTGTGTTTTGTTCTCACTCGCACAGTTCCGACAGTCACTTTCCGGAAGGTCACCCATCCTGAGACTACTCCAGCTCGAGCACGCTTAACTTTGGAGTTCTCTCAGGCCCCTTGACCGAAAAGATAAGTGCATTTTGGTGACATAGGTGGCCAAATCTATTTTTTTAAACCTCTCCGCATGTCTCTGAAACCGGGGTGTCACAGGACCCTTAGAAAGAGAAAAATAAAAATAATAATTTGCGATTTTATCCAGCAGTTTATAACATGGACCGCTTTTGTTATCACCCATAGACTTTTACCCAGCGGTTTTCAACTGGAAAGAAGTAAAAAGTACTACAGTGTTTTTTATAAATAATTATTTTATCTTCTCTAATAAACTATTATTTATATTTCTATAATTCATAAGCAAAAACAAAAAAAATCATTATTTTTTCTTCTCTCTCTGATAAATTATAAATCACAAAATAAATAATAATTAATTCACATTTATTATAATGAGCTAAAAAAGTAAAAAATTACAAATAATATTTTTAGTTGTTGAAAAAATATATATTAGAAATAAACTTATAGTTTAAATAAATTTGGATATTAAA
>NC_025689.1:23624194-23639389 GCF_000633955.1 Camelina sativa
AAACCGGGGTGTCACAATTCTCGTCCTCTGAAACCACTAACAGATCACAACGTCCTCGTTGCGCACCAAGACCGTCACCCCCAACGGTGTGAGCCCACTTGACTCCACACTCGTGTGGGTTCGGCTCTGATACCACTTGTAACGCCCCGACCGCCACCTCTTAGTGGGCCCCATATGTCCAATCCCAGTCCATAGGCCTACTTTCCTTAACGGGCCTCACGTCCTCTCACTAGGCCCGTGAGCCCATCCATATCCGACGGCCGGTTTGCTACGTCCGGAAGATTTTAAAGACTTGTTACCGTCCCTACAAATCACCATATAATCTTTCCCTGTGTTTTGTTCTCACTCGCACAGTTCCGACAGTCACTTTCCGGAAGGTCACCCATCCTGAGACTANCCTATCTATATCCGACAGTCGGTCTGCTACATCCGGGAGATTTTAAAGACTTGTTACCGTCCCTACAAATCACTACATGATCTTTCCATGTGTTTTTTCCTCACTCGCACAATTCCGACAGTCACTTCCCGGAAGGTCACCCATTTTGAAACTACTCCAGCTCAAGCACGCTTAACTCTGGAGTTCACTACATGATCTTTCCCTGTGTTTTGTCCTCACTCGCACAGTTCCGACAGTCATTTCCCGGAAGGTCACCCACCCTGAGACTACTCCAGCTCAAGCACGCTTAACTCTTGAGTTCTATCAGGCCCCTTGACCGAAAAGATAAGTGCACTTTGGTGACATAGGTGGCCAAATCAATTCTTTTAAACCTCTCCGCATGTCTCTAAAACCGGGGTGTCACAATTCTCGTCCTCTGAAACCACTAACAGATCACAACGTCCTCGTTGCGCACCAAGACCGTCACCCCCAACGGTGTGAGCCCACTTGACTCCACACTCGTGTGGGTTCGGCTCTGATACCACTTGTAACGCCCCGACCGCCACCTCTTAGTGGGCCCCATATGTCCAATCCCAGTCCATAGGCCTACTTTCCTTAACGGGCCTCACGTCCTCTCACTAGGCCCGTGAGCCCATCCATATCCGACGGCCGGTTTGCTACGTCCGGAAGATTTTAAAGACTTGTTACCGTCCCTACAAATCACCATATAATCTTTCCCTGTGTTTTGTTCTCACTCGCACAGTTCCGACAGTCACTTTCCGGAAGGTCACCCATCCTGAGACTACTCCAGCTCGAGCACGCTTAACTTTGGAGTTCTCTCAGGCCCCTTGACCGAAAAGATAAGTGCATTTTGGTGACATAGGTGGCCAAATCTATTTTTTTAAACCTCTCCGCATGTCTCTGAAACCGGGGTGTCACAGGACCCTTAGAAAGAGAAAAATAAAAATAATAATTTGCGATTTTATCCAGCAGTTTATAACATGGACCGCTTTTGTTATCACCCATAGACTTTTACCCAGCGGTTTTCAACTGGAAAGAAGTAAAAAGTACTACAGTGTTTTTTATAAATAATTATTTTATCTTCTCTAATAAACTATTATTTATATTTCTATAATTCATAAGCAAAAACAAAAAAAATCATTATTTTTTCTTCTCTCTCTGATAAATTATAAATCACAAAATAAATAATAATTAATTCACATTTATTATAATGAGCTAAAAAAGTAAAAAATTACAAATAATATTTTTAGTTGTTGAAAAAATATATATTAGAAATAAACTTATAGTTTAAATAAATTTGGATATTAAATATTTGAAATTTATTTTTATTAACACAAAGCAGATCATCATATACAATTATATTAATTATATTCTTTACTTATACAATTATTGTTGTAATAATAGATTATATACATACATATACATATATATATTATATATATATATGATTTTATTGTGAACCGCACTTATTTTTTCACCAATCAAATATTATTCTGTACCGTTTATTCTGTATTAACCGCACTTATTCCGCAAATATGTTTGTCCCCAATAAACCGCACTTGAACCATACCGCACTACTAAATCATTTGTACTGCACAACCAAATACGTTGGTACCATTCGGAACCTAATTTATATGAATAGTGAATAACGAATAATAAAGTAACTTTTATCATTAAAAAGACACATTTAAAAAATAAATTATCAATGAGAATTATTAACAACTTCAAAACTTTTTTGTTGGTTATTAAATATTTTTCTTATCCATAAATTAAACAGAAAATAATAAATCAATATTTCTCTTATTTTGTTTTTTGTCAACCAAACATTAATTTAGAACGTAACTCCAAGATTGGTTGCCCAAACTGGAGGAAAAGAGTTTACAAATGTAGTTGCAGAAATTAACAATCTCGAAGAGCGAGCGAGACAGTCAGCCCGGACATTGGACGTACGTGGGATTCTCGAAAGCATGAAAGACATAAAAGATGAACGAAGTAAACTGAGCTCATACAGGAGATTGGAGAAAGCGGGCCAATCATCAGGGGACTGCACCATCGCCACTAGCTCAGCACAATCCGTCTCGAAACTCTGACAGACAACACCAGTCGCTAAAATGGATTTCATCGCCCAAATCAACGCCTGAAGCTCCGAATGAAGAGGTGAAGGACCGCGTCGCTGACTTCTACTCCCAATAACAGCGTTACATCCTCACTATTGCACAACCACAAGCCTAACCCTTCCAAGGGATCTGTTGCCTTCCAACATTGATCTGGCAGCGGGGAGCAGGGATCCGGTCATTTGTACTGCACAACCAAATCCCCGGTTCAGATAACCAGTTTGCTTCTCTGGTTTAGACCGGTATGCTGGGGGTGCCAATTCCCGCACCAACAATTTTGATAGGTTGGTCATAATATTTCACTGTTTCGCAGGTGAATGACTGTTTTCGCAGCAAGGATGAAATGATCTGGACGAAGACTGCATGGGAACTAGAGAACGGACCCTATCTTAGGGTGATGATAGGCTATATCATTTATGTTCTCTTGTATTCCTTCCGAGTTGTAGTTATTAACTTAAGAATATTACCAAATCATATTGTTTTGTTAGGAGCAAGCAGCTAAGAAATAGTGAAGCTTTAAACGCAAGCTTGCTAAAGCAGATGTGACAAATTCTAGAAAGGTGATTTGATTTGAACTTTGTAATTATGTTCATACTTTATATCAAGTAGCTGACTAATGTCTATTTGTGACCTATATGGTTTCTCAATCAAACTCTTGTTCTATTTTCTCTCTTGATAAAGGAAAAGCGACAAAAACAGGCTGAGGAAGCAAATAATGCGCCTGCCCCAGCCACAACCGTGGACTCTGTTCGCAGAACTCTTGACAGAAAGGTAAAAGTGTGTCTCTTCTTTGATGCCATTTTCAATACTTGCAAGTATAGTACTGTGTGATGTAATAGAGTTTTATATTCAGCAATTGTCATCTGTTAGAACCCTGAAACTAGCTTCGAAGGAAAAACTTGTTGGAGTATGTGTTTCTGACTTTGAGTATTGAATCTTACAGGGACTTAGTAGGTTAATCAACGACGACGTTTTGGAGGAGCTCTTTAATCCATCAGTAAATATTTTCATTAGTTCTCATTGCTATTTCAGGTCTATGAGCAGCTTTCTTCTCATTAATTTCTTCTGTCAGCTATCCAAGAAATCAAAAACGATGACAGACGTGGAGGGAGAAGAAGAAGAAGGAAGTGAAGAGCAATGGACATGAGAATAGGGAAAATGAAGACAATGATGTGGAGATGAGCGTAATAGTTAAATTGAGGTACTTAGAAAACATTATGCAATACGAGTTTTTTCCACCAGTGTCGTCCCTGTCTTCTTGACCATCGTATCGAAAATGTGATACAAAACAATCCTAAAAGGACACTTAATTTACAATCGAGGAAAACAGTTAGATAGTAGAGCAAGGGAAGTCAAGTAGTATCCATATTGTGCTTTCTTACACATGTTCACACAATTCGATCGTCATATATATTTAGTTCATGTGTGTTGCGGTTTGCCTTCTTCTATTAGAAGATGGACCATAGCTTTGACGACTTCATTGTGGACAATACCTGATTTCTGTAGACCACAAACGTGAAGAGAGAGGAGAGTTTAGTCCTGAGCTACTTGCTTAACCAAGTAGATCAAACAAAAGGATTGAACATGTAACCTCAGGTTTTCGGATGAGATCCTTGAGAATGGAATGGAGGGTTAACCGGAGCTCTTTCAACAAAACCGCGGTTTGAGCCGGTGCTGTTAGCTTTAACCACCCATCAATGGTGACTGATCCACTCTACAATGAAAGGGTAAGTCTTAAGACGTAAAAGATCTTTCAGCATATAGGAAAAACCTAAAGCCATATATAGAGTATCAATCAGACTTTGGCAATAAGTCTTAAGACGTAAAAGATCTTTCAGCTCAATGACATGGTTCTCGATGTTTGAAAAATGGATTTGCTCACAGCAAGACATGATTAACAGTACCTGATGATGAACATTGACTGAGCCGCCAAAAAGTAGAATGGAGAACGGAGAGACAACGGTTGTATCTTTTAGGTATACTAATTTCTTTGTTTCGACCTACAAGAACAAACATCAGAGAGAGATAAAAACTAAATTCAAATGATCTAACTGAAAAAAGGCACCTTCTCATGGAAGACAATGAAAGGGTATTGAAATGCTTTGCAGTTTTTGTTTATAGAGGTTTTATCAATATGAACTTCTCGTTTGCCATCATGCCATACTGCATAATGCTGTGTTTCTTTTGCTGGCTTTGTTAAACGGTTAACTAATCCCTCTGCAATATTAGGACATAGTCCCGCGCCTAATATAGCCTGTACAAAATTGGAAACTTAACTCAGGTACAGCATTGAACTTTGATTGCAACTAGTAATAAATTCATAGATTCTCAGTAGAAATACAACAAAGAAAAGTTTTCCACAAGGACATATCCGAGCAGTAGAGCCCATATGTACGCTACCTTAACAACTTCAGGTTCTTGTGAATACATATTGAAAGGTTGAGTTTTGTCAGAAAACCAAACATCAAGATTCTCCTTCCTTCTCCCCTAAGAAAAAGAAGTTCATTACTTATCAGATCTCATTAGACAAACATGGGCTCTACTGCCCAAACTTATTAACATAATGGAACTTGATGGCGGTGTATTGAAAACTTCAGAACAGCCCTAATAATGTTTAGTGCATGTGTCTTCCATATAAGATCAGACACATGTTCTTTAAGCGTATGCGATGTTGTAAGATAACTTACCTCGCCTGTATTAGGAAGATTGATGAGCCCGATGTCCGCAAGTAAAGTGCCAAACTCTATTCTCAAGTCACTGTTATTTGTGAAAAAGCAGTAAATAAGACGTCAAGGATGAAGAAAAATGATGTAAGCATTTTTCAGTCTAAAAGGAGTTTCAGCATCCTGTTGACTATGCTAAGACGTATGTTTAAGTTATTGGACAAGAAACGAGAACAAGATAGTTTCATTTTCCGTTTTTAGCAAATAACACTACCCAAGATTGGAAGACAGTGAAAAGCATGTTAGCTCATGAACAAAGTGAATGATGCGACCTTTATCCCATCCCATCAAAGTACTCCGAGGTTACAGGATCTAAGTACAATGTACCTTATCGACTGCATCACTGAGCTATTTAAAAATTTTGAATCACAGAACCTCTGTGCAGCTTGCATTCCTTGCTGAAGACATCAAAAACACATAAATATAGTTAGTTTGGAGAAGATCCTAGATTTCTTTTACTTCTTGGTGATTTCCATGTATATATATATATATATATGTATAACAAACTTTGGACAGTAAGAGGCAGTTTGAGATACCCTTTTATAACATACCTCATGCAGTATCTTCAGCCATTTTTCGTATGCAATCATCATAAGGAGGTGATCAGATTGTCTGTCATTGTTGTTTAAATTACTCGAACTATCCAGCTTATCAGACCAAAGAGCAAGTTTCACCCGATCGACATTTTGCTTCTAAGAAAAGAAAAGAAAACATAGAGTTAGCTAAGAACCTCCTTGCCAAAAATAGCCAAGTTCTAAGAAAGGAAAAAACTTACCTCATATTTGGGATGTATAAATGGCGATTTGCAGCTCAAGAAAGCAGCAATAGAGAGAATAGGTGATAAGCATCCAAAAATGGCACCATATAATAGCATCTGCATTATTTTAAACGTGTAGTGATTATATGAGGCTAGATGTTGTGAGGAGAGAGGAACATAGGTTTGAGAGGCCTCTTTTAGTGCAGCAATAATGTTTCTGAAGCAAACCTTTCCAATTAACACATCAACAGGAATTTTTGCTAAATGATGTCCAAGTGGTGTCAACTCTTCATTCACATCAAGAGCACCGACCTAAAAAGTCAGGGTTTCATAAAGAAAGATCAGCACAGCAAACTCCAAAAGCTGTATTACACAAATAGTTACTAAAATCAGAGGTTGAGAAAACATAAAGTAGAGGGAATTATAAGTGTACCAAACTCTAAAAAGACTATACTTTAACAATGGAAATGTGGGATTGATTAGCCACACTGCAGGACAATAGCAACACATCAACTATATATTCAAGTGAAAGGTCTCACAAATTTTGGATGTATCATCAACTTATACCGCTTACAAAATAAAGACTTCTATTTCAATACAAGTTCATGGTACCTTGTGCAACGATGAAATTGCAGAGTTTATAGCACCTTCACTCGGAGGTTCCAACGCCTAAAGACAGTAAGTGACAAAAGAGTAAGACGATGATATTGTTACTTCTTTTGGCACTAAAAGTTGGTGTCACTTGCCTTGTGCAGAAAAGGCTTAATGTGACCCAAGCCAAGCAATTTGATTTGTAAACACAGCTCTACTAAAGGCACCCGCAGAATCTCAGGAACCTAGCCATCAAGATGACACCGGTGAGTTTAGGGGCAAAAACCAAGTTGTTGAGATTCGAGAAACCAGAGAGAAGAAACGTCTAAAAGAAAAACACCTGGTAGGGACGCAAAAGCTTCTCAAACCTATGTCGTGTGTACAACGAAAAGCAATGTCCAGGTTTGACACGTCCTGCTCTTCCCATTCTTTGTCTTGCATTTGCTTTAGATATCCAATCTTCCACCATTCTTGACAATTTCTGTAATAATATAACAATTGAGCACCAAAAGATGACATCTAAGAGACAAAACACAATAAATTAATAGATCAACAATGTGTAATAACGAATAGAATTTATATATCTATGTTATTTAGAGATACAAACTAATAGATAATTAAATAGTGGACGTCAATCTTACAAAACGGTTTCACAAGAAAAGGGAATTTGTAACTATTACTAAAAATGGGAACAATTCAGTTTCAGCAAATGTTATTCAGCTTAAAAAGGATTAAAGGACGGTTTCTCATCCTTCTAGCAATAAAGCTATATTCATCTATACAAAAAGTGACATAAATCCACCAATAGAGGGTAAATCGGTATTTTCCCATAGAAAGTGTTAGGTTCCTTAGATTTTTTCTGAAAAAGTGCTATCTTCATCCTGATACTTTTGCAAATTACTTAAAACAGGAACCAAGCGTGATATAACATTTGATGCTAGTACAAACATAATCATAGAAGGAAAATGTTATCTGATTCACTAGCATTTGGAGTACCTTCTGTGGATTATAGCGTTTTTCCTTGTGTTTTCCACTGTCAATCACATATACCACATCTTCAACTGTTAAACTGGTCTCGGCAATATTTGTAGCTACGATAACCTGAACATAAAAAAAGATGCAAAAGGAAAATGAGATCGGCTTTGTGGGATGTTATGGAAAAGTTCTTTCACAAAATGGGATCCAGCACTCTTATGATAAACAGTTGTATTTTTTTAACAGTAACCACCAGTGATTTTAGTTATTGTGCATATCACCTGATTCCAATTAGTAGTGGAAAACTAAGGAAACAAACCAGTTGCACAGTAGATAGGCAAAATGCAAAAGCAAAGGCACTAAAGATAGATCCATAAAATTTTCTCATGTGGAACAAACGAATCAAAAGTGACTGCTAACACACAAAGACCAGCCATAGAAAAAAATGAGAAGTACCAGAATATATGTCATATGATATTACCTTCCGTATGCCTTTAGGGGGGTGCAGAAACACCTTTTTCTGTTCTGAAGATGCAATAGAAGAATGTAGAGGAAGAAGCCAATCTCCAGAAGGTCCACGAAAACGATAGGAAGCAGCTAACCTATTGAGTAGCATGTTAATTTCTTGCATTCCCTGTTATTAACCAAAAAAATGTCAAGCTGAAGCGATAGATGATTCATTCACAATCAACAGAAAAATAATCTCAGTATCAGCTCACAGGCAAAAATACAAGAATGGCTCCTTCCTCACAAGTGTCATCAATGTGGCATACCAACTCTTCAAGTAGCTCGTAGTCAATAATATCCTCATTCAAAATTTTCTGCACAGCACTTGCAAGTTATTTGGACTTAGGATAAGTAGGTGGATCAAAGAAACAAAAGATCAAACACGAAAGATACAGTACCAGATTTTTTCGAGTTTGGTCACTGTAAGATTCATAATTACTAGAATCATAAGACAAGTTAAGACCGTCCTCTGAAACCAAATAATTGTCTCCCCAGCCAGCCAACATCAGATTCTTTTTCCCCCTACGGACGTTTACAGAACCAAGCTGCAGACATTGAATCATTGTGTTAACTACACGACAGCAAAAGTTTCAACTCTACAATCTAAATGAAAGTTTTAGTAGAGCATCACTAGCAAATTATATCACATATAATTGTATACCTTCTCTGTAATGGATGTATCAGAGCTTAGTGCAGCAGGTGAATCTGATGCCAAAAGGTACTTAGTCCTCTCATAAATGTCCTCCAGAAAGTAAGTAGTAACCGGGTGTGTTCGTCCTTGAGCAGTAATCACAGGACACTGACCAAAATACCTTGAGAACTGATTTGCATTAACAGTAGCGGACCTAAAAGGAGATCAGACACATGAAAATATATATAGAGTGTTTACTTAGTAGTTAATATCTGACATTGGAAAACAACAAGTTACAAAAAACGTACATAAGGATAACTTTTAGTTTGGGTGATGTATTATCCCAGGATTGCTTCTCAATCAGGCTCTTCAAAATAATGAGAAGAAAATCACCCTGCAATAGAAAAGAAAAGAAAAAAAGGATAGTTTTCACCAGTTGGTTACTTGCTTTTAAGAATATCTCCAAGAAAATTGTTACTTTTCTGAAAAAGGTGAGAGGTACACTTGTAATTGACCAGTAAGAATTTCGACTGCACAGTCTTCTGCATCAGTAGCATTGTACTGGAGTGTCTTCTAAGTGTGTATTCTAGAAGTAATGCTAAACATGGTTTTCGTTGCATGGATTCGTTAGCAGAACCCTTAGCTATGTGTCTATTTGGCTTAGCAATATGGTGTCAAGACAGATTATTTTCACATACTATGTATGGCTGAGTTAATAAATACGCACCAAATGAGACCGCTCATGCACTTCATCGACTATGATATGTGTAACATCTTTCAAAGTTTTATCCCCCTGCAAGGTTTGAACAAACGAGCAGATACAAAGGAAAAATAAAATTTAGTGTGGGTTTTTCAATTATGCTAAACAGTATAGCACTGTAAGGTCCAAGAACTTAACTCCAAATTATTTTAGAACTTGTTGTACCATGAATCCTCTAGTAATACCAATGATAAAAAAAATTCATGACAAGTATATAAAAGTTACTAAAACTTCGGTAATTCAGTTATGGTATTTCACCTCTATTTAAATCCCAGAACTTGTGCAACAAAAATGATACTATTTGTCTGAATCATAGTATTGCAAGTAAAAGTAAAAAGAATTGATTGCTTGCACAAGGGCTTACTATCAAAATAGGGGACGTACCACAAGTTTCCTCAATAGAATTCCAGTTGTACAAAACAGCAGCCTTGTTTTGTCACTCCTGAACACAAGGAATTAGCATTAATTTTTCTTCAATCATCATACTGTAGTGTCGCAATACATATCCTATAGCAACCATTTTCCATTGGTGGAGCCTAAACGCCGTATAATGAACAGGCAAGATTATGTCTTGTCATCCTGAGGTTTTCTTTAAAAACATGTTCCACACAGAAGGCAATAAGTAATATGCATATATATAGTTTACAATTCTGTTCCACCAAAACATAGACCAAAAAGAATAACTGTTTTCAGTTATCCATCTGAAGCCCCAAAGGCCAAAGCGATAAACAAGGTATACAAGCAGACACAGTGCAATGGGCTCATAAAACGGTAGAAAAATGCTTCAATTAAAGAGGCAGACCTTGCACTTTGATGACGAACTTGATAACCAACCAAGGAGTCATTGAAGCCTGGAGGAGGTTCACAGCGTTCATCAGCAACTCTTTGAGCAACAGAGATGGCCTAAACCATATTACCCAGTCACTTACAGAAACGGAAAGTAAAAAGAATATAGCGCTAGGCTAATTGACATCACTAAGCTTTGCAGAAGTAAAAGGATCAACGAGAATCAAAGGATCACATTTTATATCAGTATAAACCAAAACAAGAAATTCCTGAAAACATAATATCTTAACACCGAGATACTCACTGCTAACACCCGAGGTTGTGTGCATATAATATTACAGTATCCACCTTGCCCTGAATCGATCATATCATCCAATATAAATTGAGGAACCTGAAATAGTGTATCAATTAGAAATGACTCATAGCTTATAACAGGATATAAATATTCAGCAAAATAGGAAGCAGCGAAATATTTTTAGTAACACTACATATCAGGGAGCAACTAACAAGACCAAACCTGTGTAGTCTTTCCAGAGCCTGTTTCTCCGCATACCACCAAGACGTCTTTTTCTTTCAGATTTTGCAGTATGTCATTCTTCACTTCTGATATAGGAAGAGCAGCTCTAGTTTTCAACATGCCCTAGGAAAAAAATTATAGGATTACTAATGAAAGCTGCAGTAACAAAAGTTTTATCATGTTCATGCCGATAAGATAAACAATTCCAACAGTCCTAACGGGAATGTGCCAACTTACTGCCAATGTATAAAATTAGCTATGTGAACTACATTCTTTACTGTCGCAAGGGCCAAAACTTGTGTTCAACCATAAACAAGAATATTTTACCTTGTACTTCTTCATCTTCTTCTTGTTTTCTTGTTTTCTTTTGAGAGAAGAACATTCAGCTTCCATGGAAGTGATTCCTGTAACATATCATACTATAGATTATACTTCCTGCTTATGATTTTGGCAGTAAACTCCAGTGTTATATTATACGATCTGTGACAAATTGAATCCAAGAAACATACTTTTACCTCGATGGTTAGATTAAAAAAGATTCATGTCATGATTCTCTTTGACACAGGCGTCTACCATTGGAAGTTCACCATGTATGCCACTCGAAGAAGTGGACAAGCTGAAATTTTCTGCCTCAAGCAATCTGTCAACAAATTTCGCTCTCCGTTCTTCTTCTTTGCTTTGTATTCCCAGCGATTCCGCTGTTAAAGCTCAAAGCAACTCTTTTAAGAGGTGATCATAATATTGCAACCATTTAAGGCTAGAACATATGAATGCTGACACCCAAAATATGTCAAAACAATTAGCACCATAATTATGTCGTTCTTCATCCACTCCAGTTCATATGTCCATACAATTTCACTCAAAACTGATGATCTTTTAAACAGACACAAACTTTGAGCAAATAAAATCCTAAACTCCAATGCAAACTATAGTTTGTGTAGAGTTACCATGGTTTATTTATAGTCCCACAACTCCTGAACTAATGAGAATCACAACATAAACCTAAGCTATAATAAATTAAGTCAATCATTAGAAACTTTTATGGACATTGCTGGAAATCACACTGCAAATTTTGTTTAAATTAAAAAAAAAAAAAAAGAAAGAGCAACTTAAAAAATTCACCTTGTTTCCAGACCAAAACTAGAGAGGCATAAGGCTCAGTAATTGCAAAGTGAACAGGCAAATCGGAAAAGAGCTTATGGAGAGCAAATGCCGCAACTCTGTTTTGTGCATCCTGTCACACACACGTGCACAATACTTAGCATGATGATTATATGGTTATTATATACATGCACAGATGATTATTTCCAGTCAACAGAGTCCAACTTAGATAAGGCTCATAATCAGATCCAAAACTTTGAGCAACATTGTTCACCAAAAAATAGTGCATTGTACTTAATTATCCTCAGACCGTTGCAACTCAAGGAATTAGAACTCTTTCCAGTAGATATTTCCTAACAACATTTACTCACAAGACCCTAACTCGCACTTGTTTAGCATATCAAGTGTTTAAGTACAGATCAAGTAAGTACCTCGATTGATTCGAAACCCTCAACTTGATGAGGAAGTTGAATAGTTACCAGACCCCCGGCTAGTCTGCTTTTACCCAATCCACTGGATTTACGCATAACACTTATGGTATATGAGAAATTGCTTCCTTCCCCAGCTACTTTATTGAACTTTGGTGCGATCCACCCTGATCTTTGACACAACTGATGGAGTATTGCCTTTGGGATCCTTTGCGCTTCACCCTGTTAAACTTATACATGTTATAGATATAATCTTACAGAAGAATCAAGCATATGTGGCAAAGTGAATAGAACAAACCAAGATGAGAAGAGCGCAACACAGAGGTAAAAAAATCGAACTTACAAAATGTAACTAGAGTAAGGAAAGTAACAAATGTTAGAACTCAACTGCTTGATCATACTGTTAGCATATATGGCAAAGTAACAAATGAAAAGCATCAAACACCTATTACTTGCAATAGTAGTTTCTAAGCTAAACGGTATATCTCCATAGGATCTTGTTAGGTGAAGAGTTACCTTCTTCCAGATACCCTCTAGTTTCTCAAGATTTTTCTCATTGCACAGTTCTCTCATAATTTCCTTCTTCTGTACTTGCAGGAGTTCATGGGGAGAAGGTACATAAGGCGGAGCATCTTCTATGAACAAATCGCCAAGGTCCATGTCATCTAAAATATCATTCAACACAACTGATTCTTGTTTCGAAGAAGTTAAAGGAAGAGCTTTAGGTTGAATTTCCTCAGATATACAGCTCCCAACAGGATTTGCATCCAAGGTCAAGTCATCAAACAGGTGAAATAAGACAGTATCATCATTTACTGACTCATGCACGTCATCCGGCATGGAGGATGTTACTTCTTTTTCTGTAGTGTCTTCAAAATCTTGATCACGCTGAAACTCAGATTCCAATATTGCTTCTGATGGTCCTGGAAAACAAACACAGATAAGCTCATGACATACTGCACCAAGTCATGATTGACAGATTTGATTACTAAAGAGTGTTAAAACTTAACCAAGAGCATTCATCTCTTGCTTGAGCTTGCAAATAGCTAGGCCTGTTTGCCTCTGTCCTTCTTTATCACCCTTTCTCTTTGCTTTTATAGCATTTGATCTTTCTAAACAATATTCTTCGGAAATCACTTCGAAAGGCCTTGGACCAGATACCTAATACGGTAAGCAACAATATTGGTAAGTGCTCAACTAAATTTTACAAATATATATATCACTACACAGCGAGACAAATAAATTAATAAAATATCTCCAAGACTTAAGTGAAGTCTCTAATGCCAAAACAGGATAATCATTAATTAATAAGCTTCACCCACGTGTCGCAACAACAATTCATGATCCAATTACAAAATCCTCCAGATGTTCATAGTTTTGTCATCATTCTATAACATACAAAAGCTGGTCTACAAAGTAGCCTGATAAAGAGTTGAGTTGAGTTACCTCATCATCCGATTCTTCCTGAAAATTTAATTCAGTGATTTTCCAATCCTTGAGATCAAAGTATAATTCTTTTGGAAAAATGGTTTAGCGTTCTATATTTTGGTTACCTCTTCCAGTCTTTTCATGTACTGACGAATCCAATCAGCTTGAGATGATTTGCAAGAACTAAGAGTATCTTCATCACGGTTTCTCTTTACCCGAACTAAAACTTGAGGTTCAGGCTCCTCTTTCGTCACCTGGACTGATGATGATTCAGTAGATTCAACAGACACATTCCAATCTTTCTTGGATTTCGATATCACCTCCACAGAACGTCCTGAAAAACACATCAATAGGAAGTTACAAGCATCAATACGCGACACACAGCGTTTAATTTCCCCGAGAGTATTACAACAAACATACCTGTGTTAGGAACTCGAGAAGCTCCGTTGGAATAATTCACTGGTAACTCGTGACTCGGCAAGTTCAAACAGAGCCAATCAAGAGCAGTCTCAAGCGTCGTCGCTCCATCCTTAAAACCAGAAACAAACCACTTTGGTATTACGAATCGCCTTGACAAAAAAAATCGAGAAATGTTGTACGGACAAATGCGAGGGTTTTACCCCAAGAGAGGAGAGAGCGAGTTCAATCTGATCATCTAAAAACCCTTCGCAAGAGAGATTCTCGTATATGTTATTAAGTTTCTTTCTCGTCTGAGTCACGGAGAGCGACGCCGTGACCGGAGAAGGGGTCCGGCGAAACTTGAGCAAGAGCCGTCGCAAACGGTCTTCGTTTTCCGGAGAAATCAGAAGCTTTGGGGCTTTAGATGGTTTCTTGTGGCCTGAATTAGGTATTGAAGAAGCAACTTCGTTGTTGCTTTGTTTCTTCTTCGGAGCCATTTCTCTCTTCGTCTTCCCCGATCAGTAGTGGAAGAAGAAGAAACTGTTCATTTTCCAATTTTTTTGAGTTTTTTCTTTTTTTTGTTTGGAGCCAAAATTTTAAATTGCATTTCAACTTTTGCCCAAATATTATAACTAATCTTTCAATTTGCTATATAGTTTAGAAAGTAAAATATGCAACCCAATCATAATAGGGTGTACATTGCAAAACAAAATTCTGTTCGACTCAAAAAAATATTAAATATTTATATATAATTTCATGAATTTTTGTATTTAATTTCTTCGTGAAGTAGTTGTTATATTTTTATGATATAAAACATCATATGCTTCATTTTGTAAACTAGATCAGTAATCCAAACTTTGTACAATTTTTTTTTTCTATATTAAAGAATTAATATTAGATTGATTATATAGTCTATTATAATTGCCAAAATATGTAATGATTTTAGCTTGTTTTTGTAGAACAATATGTTTCGTCTATAAAATGTTGATATTTTGTATTATATATTTTTCATTACATTAGAGTTTGCACAAATAGCTCTAATGTCTCGTGCATCTTCTTTTTTTTTTTTTTTTTTTTTTTT
>NC_025689.1:23639930-23643085 GCF_000633955.1 Camelina sativa
AAAAATTTTTTTTTTTTTTTTTTTTTTTTTTTTTGTCAGCCACATAACAGAATTAGCTCAAACGAGCCAATTAGAAGGAAAATTATTCGTATAGGTAATTGGAAGCGACTCCACTCTAGCTCTAATATCTCGTGTATCTATATATACTAGGTGCTTCCCCACGCAACGCGTGGGTTGTGGTGTAGTTGGCACTTTCTTGTTTTTCTTTTTGGTCTTTTCGTTTTCTCTTTTATATTATTTCGTTTTAGTTAGGCATATACGGGCTTTGCCGTCACTTTTATTTATACACTATATGTTTATACCATCGTTTAGATATGTATAATTGTGGCGTTTATTTTTTATGAATTATGAAGATATTGTTTCTTGCTTTTGAGGATCTAATCTTATCATTGACTGATATTGTTTCCAATACATTTATTGTATTATAGATTTTCTAATTAACTGCTTATGTAAACCCTTCATACGTTGATGTTACAATAATAAGTTATTTTTTTAAAATATCTTCCGTGTAAGTGATTATGTTTGTATGCCCATGTTTTGGTCTAATATCAATAAGATCGTTTTTGTTTTTCTTTAGTTGGCTTTGAAACCAATTTTGAGTTAAGCAAATAATGGGTCGAATTATGGTGTTAATAAGTAATATAAATTCTTATGTATATATTATGTATATATATTGTATATATGTGACTATAAATTTAGCTAACTAAAAAATTATGTAATATTTAAATACAATCTTGAACATATATATATATTTTTTATTTGTGGGAGGAATGTATGAAATTATTGGATAGAAGTTATTTTTGAGTTAAATAACTTTTAATGTCTTTAAAGTGAGTTAAATATTAATAAATTTTTATATGTGTTTTGAATTTTTTAAAAAGGAATACCAAGTGTTTCCTTCCAAATGTGAAGTGACATAGTATTTTAGTTTTCTTATATGATTTGATGAACTTCAATGTAAAAGTTTTCAAAGTAATAAGTACACTCAGTGATTGAATTATAAAATTTGGATAAATGTTTATTTCGATTAATCATCTGCTCTTTTAAATAAATTAAATAAGTATGTTGTTATTCCTACAAATAGGACAACATATATTATAGTTTAACCATGAAGTTAAGCAATGGAAATGGAACTTGTGATTGCAAGACAAAATGCTTATATGTTACACATTGATCATTCAAAAATTAATAGGAACATCTAATTCTCAAATAAAGTTGATTGTTTTGTTAAAACCAACATATGTGAATTTAAATTTAACTATGCAAATTTAAAAAATAAATATGAATAGATTAGAAAGGCAAGAAATATAAAAGAAATATTTTTTTATATAAATAAAATAAAAATTGAAAACAATGTTAAATATATATAATACTTTCTACATTAAAATATAGAATCAAACTCTTACAAGTTACAACACATATGAGATATAACAACATTTGATATTGGTAGGAGAGGAGGAGAGAATGTTTACTATAAGATGGTAATCCAAATTAGATAATGGAGATGAATCTTTAAAAAATAGAACAATGTAATATATATATATATATAATACTTTCTAAATTAAAATATAGAATCAAACTCTTACAACACATATGAGATATAACAACATTTGATATTGGTGGGAGAGGAAGAGAGAATGATTACTTATAAGATAATAATCCAAATTAGATAAAGGAGATAAATCTTTTAAAATAAGAACAATGTAAAATATATATCATGTAGTCTCTAAAATTAAAATTTAGCATTAACAATTTACAATGATATTTCATTTTTTTTTTACAACCCATACAACAAAAATAAGAAATCAAAAAAAAAAAAAAAAAACGAAAAATGATTTGAGGTATTGTAGAAGAGAATGAGAGAATGTGAAAATGTGATAGTAAAAGAATGTCAATATGAGAGAATGATAGATTGAGAGAATGCTTATTTATATGATAAGAAATGATGAAAGTTACATTTAGAACTATGGAGTTACAATAATAATTTATTGTGTTTGAATAAAATTGAGTGGTAGAATATGATTAATGCATAATTTATTTTATTTTCAGTTATAATTTTATTTTAATGTGTGAGTTAAATGTATTGTGTTTATTGGGTCTTAAATATTGTTTAAAGCAATTAGAAAGCAAATAAAAAAATAAATAAAAATTAGAAAACATTAAATGAAAATCAACCAATAAGGAGAGACAAAAACCTTACTTTTATATATATGATATATTGCTTTAAACTTTGAAATGAGAAATATATTATAAACAATAATTTTACATGAGAAATATATTAATTTAGCCAACCAAAATATGAATATAAGTTTAGCCAACCAAAATAAATAAAAAATATTAAAATTTAACCAAAAATAATTTCTCTTGAAAGATAATAAGTTAGTAGGAGGAATGAATTAATGTACAATTATTGGATAGGAGTTACATTTGAGTTAAATGGAGTTACATGTCTTTAATTATAAATAAATATTTTAATTTTTTATAACCTAAAATAAAAGGAATACCAAGTGGCTGAATCAAAATTCACATGATTTGGTTGTTTGTTGATATAAACTCAACACTTACACATAATATTTCAAAATAAAAAATATTACTTTTTAAGTGACAAACTAAATTAGTTTTCTTATAAAATTATATGAATTCTTCAATCTCAATAATTTTTAAAATCCCAAGGATAACTTATATTTTTTTGGTTTTCACTCATCAATTTAATTTATAGTGCTAGATTTCATACTAATGGTTTCATCTTTAGAGAATTTAGTGAAATGATATTTTTAAAATTATATTTTATTTTTATATTTAAGTTCCAGTTGAATATGTTTTGTTTTTTGGATCATTTTTTATTTTGATTAAAGACACAAAAAACCAATTGTTTAATTATGTTCTTTTTGTTTTCAAAAACCTCAAATCATAAAAAAAAATATATATATATATATATATTATATTGATCTCTGCAGATTTAACAATTGGATCACAAAACAAAATAGTCTTTATAAATGGATAAATGGATAATTATATTGATCTTTATTAATTATTAAAAAATGATACATGAATATGTGAGATAACCAGAGACATAATAGATAATTACATATGGATCATTTCAACTTTATGATCTTATTATGTGGTGAATATTGTAAGGAAGTATGAAAATAATG
>NC_025689.1:23644341-23670969 GCF_000633955.1 Camelina sativa
AGTGGAAGAAGATGAGAGAATGAAAGTGTGATAGACTAAGAGAATAAGATAATGAGTATTAATAGGAAGAGAAATGATGAAAAATTGCATTTAGAAAAATGAGAGTTACAATTCTAATTTATTGTTTTGTTTTAATACAATTAATTAATACAATTTAGTGGAAAAATAAAGTTAATGCATAATTTATAGGGAGAAGGTATAAAAATTTCAGTTTTATATTATGTGAGTTAAATGTGAAAATTAATTGTTTTTAAATTTGTGTTTTAATATAATTTTTTTTGTTAAAATTGCATTGCCAAGTGGACCAATAAGGAGAGACTGAAACTCTACTTTTATATATATGATTTTTTTTCGTTGTATAAGAATTTACACTTTTATTTGCTAATTACTCCATTTAACTGATATTCCATGCATCTAAATGAAACATTAGACCACCTCCAATGGGATTTTTTAAGAGGGCTTCTTAAAGTAATCAACAAATGTTTCAGAATTCAGGTCATGTTTAACCATTTCCCCGGAAAAGATATGAGTAAGATATTATTAAATATTAGCTGCGGAAGTCACTGTAGTATCAACATTGTGTCTTATGTTCACCTTTAAATCTTGGTGAGTTACAGACAATTTGATCTTCCTTTTTAAGTTCATGTCTGTTGCGGTTTGCCTTCTTCTATAAGAAGATGGACCATAGATTTGACGACTTCGTTGTGGACAATACCTGATTTCTGGAAAACACAAACGTGAAGAGAGAGAGAGAAAAGAGAGTTTAGTCCTGAGTACTTACTTCACCAAGTAGATCAAACAAAGGATTGAACAAGTAACCTCGGGTTTTCGGATAAGATCTCTGAGAATGGAGTGGAGGGTTAACCGAAGCTCTTTGAACAAAACAGCAGTTTGAGCTGGTGCTGCTAGCTTCAACCATCCATCAATGGTTACTGATCCACTCTGTAACGAAAGATACAAGTTTTAAGATAAAGAGGACATAGAAAAAGTATCCAACAGAGATTGTATAATAACAAACCAAGAGCCAGCCATATATTAGAATATCCAACATGCATCGTCAAATCGTTTCCGAAACATAGGTGCCAAGACTTTTCAAAGAGTTTTAAGATGTAAAGGACATTAAGATCCAGGATCTCTGAGACAACACAATATGGCTAATTGTACCTGATGATGAACATTGATCGAGCCGCCAAAAAGTAGAATGGAGAAAGGAGAAACAATGGTTGTATCTCGCAAATATACCTTGTTTGTTTCGACCTACATGATACAATATTTACCTATGATTAGATGGTTACGAATTCACACCAGAATCTACCTGGTAACATCAAATTAAATAGCAAAGTATAATTCTAGTCCAATACATACAAAGCTAAGTCTGAAATTCTGAGGCTCGTAGATCATAAGTATTAAAAGTAAAATCAAATGATTCACATATTAAAAAATTAGATTACCTTCTCAAGGAATACAAGGAAAGGGTATTGAAATGCTTTGAAGTTGCTATTTATAGAAGATGGATGGATATGAACTTCTCTTCTGCCATCGTACCATGCCGAGTAGCTCTTTGTTTGGTTTCCTTGCTTTGTCAAACTGTTAAACGCTGTCTCTGTAATTCCTTTATCACTGGCTGCTATATTAGGATATAGTCCTGCGCATAGTATAGCCTGTACATATTGACAGCTGAATTCATTTACCCACCAAATAGATAATGACATAGAACCTCCTTTACAATTGTATTATAGATTCTTGGCAACACGAGAAAGAATCCGAGCAGAAGAGCACCAGGTGTACTTTACCTTAACAACTTCAGGTTGTTGTGAATACATATTGAAAGGTTGAGTTGGGTCAGAAAACCAGACATCCAGATTCTCCTTTTTTCTCCCCGAAAACTATGATAATAAACAAAGAGATTCCTGATCAGATTTTATAAAATAAACCTACAGCCTTCTTTCTGCCCAACCTTACAAATATGATAAACCTCATTGAGCTGTACCGTAAACTTGAGAACTATCATTTCAATGTTCTTGTAAGATCAGACTCTCAATCACATACACCACAATCACATGCATAATGCAAAATGTTTCAGATGGGGTTAGATAAGTTACCTCTCCTGTTTTAGGAAGATTGATGAGCCCGATATCGGCTAGTAATGTGCCAAATTGTACTCTCATGTCTCTGATAATTGTGACAAAACAATAATAAGATTTGAAGGATGAAGACATAAATAGCGTAAGCCTTCGTTCAGTTTTAAAAAAAAAAAAAATACAGGGACTCGTGCATATAATGAAAAAATTCCCACTACGACGTAAATTAAGATACTTAAACAAATGACTGCTATCTCCCGTCAAACTACGTTTACATATTAAATCATGTTTCGATAAACATAATTGTTTAGCTTTCTAAATTTTCCAAATAGTAAGTCAGACGACCTCAAAACTGAAGGTTATTACACTCAACTGGATAAACATCAAATTTCAATAATTTAATGGAGATCTGTCGTAGAAAGGTTAAATGTACCTGATCATCCGCATCACTGAGCTGCTCAAGAACTTTGATTCACAGAACCTCTGTGCAGCTTTCATTCCCCGCTGAAGAAATCACAAACACATAGAGAATGTCATTATGCTTGATTAACGCTGTGCTAAAATAGACCGGACATAAACTCAGTATCAGTGGATTTCAATCCATCCATGCTTTATTCAGTTGTTCAATAAACAGCTCATTTATCCCTTTTATCACATACCTCTTGCAGTATCTTCACCCATTTATCGTATGCAACCATCATAAGGAGGTGATCAGATTGTCTGTCATTGTTGTTTAAATCACTCGAGCTCACCAGATTGTCAGACAAAAGAGCAAGTTTTACCCGGTCGACATTTTGCTTCTAAGAAAATAGAGTTAGTTAACAAACTCCTT
Source organism: Camelina sativa (assembly GCF_000633955.1). Classification (NCBI taxonomy): domain Eukaryota; kingdom Viridiplantae; phylum Streptophyta; class Magnoliopsida; order Brassicales; family Brassicaceae; genus Camelina; species Camelina sativa. Next base: position 23,647,255 of record NC_025689.1, read on the forward strand.
GTCCAAATCAGCCAAGTTCTAAGAAAGTAAAAATGTACCTCATCTTTGGGATATATAAACGGCGATTTGTAGCTCAAGAAAGCAGCGATCGAGAGAATAGGTGATAAGCAACCAAATATTCCACCATATAACAGCATCTGCAAATTATCAAACATCAAGTCATAACGGGTGGAAATAATTATATGATGCAACCTAGGCAGCCTTTTTCTTAAGAAAGTGAAAGAGAATACATGATGAGATGAGGCAAGATGTTGTGAGGAGAGGATAAAACATATATATGAGAGTCAGTGACCAAGGCCTCCAACTCGGCAATTTTTAGCGCAACAATAATGTTACAGAAGCAAACCTTTCCAATTAACACATCAACAGGAAGCTTTGCTAAATGATGCCCAAGTGGTGTCAACTCTTCATCCCCTTCAACAGCACCAACCTAAAGTATACAGGGTTCATAAGAGAGAGCTTAGCACAAAAACTCTTAAAAGGTATGCAAAAATCTCGTTTTGATCGCCATCAATGGGAACTAAAATGAGGGGATTCAAAAAGCATAACATAAACCCTAAGGCTACAATAGAATAGAGATTAATCAGCCACACTGCAGAAAAACCTAAAGCACATCAGCTATATGTCCAAATGACAGGTTGGATTATCAAATATGACTGATCCCAGGAACTTAAGAGTTCTACAGAGAAAAGGCTTCTATCCATTACATATTACCTCGTGTAACAATGAAATTGCAGAGGTCATAGCACCTTCACTCGGAGGTTCCAACGCCTAAAGACAGTGAATATAAATCAGTATAAGATGGATAACGATATCTATTTTTTCACCAAAGATGGTGTCACTTGCCTTGGACAGAAAAGGCTTAATATGACCCAAGCCAAGCAATTTGATTTGTAGACATAATTCTACTAATGGCATCCGCAACATCTCAGGAACCTTAAAATCAGTGTGGAACCGATGAGTTAAATGGCTAAAACCAAGTTAACAAGAGACCAGGAAAGGACCTATAAAAAACACCTGATAGGGACGCATTAGCGTCTCGAACCTATAGCGTGTGTACAATGAAAAGCAAATCCCAGGTTTGACGCGTCCAGCTCTTCTGGTTCTTTGTCTTGCATTTGCTTGAGATATCCAATCTTCCACCATGCTTGACAATTTCTAAGATAAAAAAATAATTGAGAACCAAACTGACATCTCAGAGACAAAACACAATGATAGGCAATCATGCAGACATATACAAAAATGTAATTAAACAGAACTTATAAATCCATACAGGTTAATTCATATATCAAAATACCGGACACCAATCTTGAAACCAGGTTAATAGTTAAGGGGAAACATCTAACTATAAAATGCTCAACTCATATTCAAAAAAGTTATGGAGTTCAAACGGGGAAAGGAAACAAACATAAAAGATTAGATGGTCTACAAGCATCGTCGTAGAAGGAAAATGCAATGGATTGACTAGCATTTGGAATACCTTCTGTGGATTATAGCGATTTTCCTTGTGTTTGCCACTGTCAATCACGTACACCACATCATCAATTGTTATACTAGTCTCCGCAATATTTGTAGCTGCAATAACCTGAACATAAGAGATGATGCAAAAGATGAATCAGATTAGCTTTGCAGAGGTCCATGGCTCCATAAAACCTATACTGTATATTATATACACATAATACAACTATCAACAAGACCAATACTGACGATGTAATTCTTTTGTTAACCTGAATACGGTAAGGGAAAAGTTGTCTCTGGAACATATCACTGAAATTCATATGCTAGCGGAAATAAAGGAAATATGTAGTAGCACGAAATGAGACAAAACTCTTATAACCGAAAAAAAAAAATGCATCAAAATTCAACACATTCAACCTAGAACGCCTTACAAATTTAGATAGATTTCCAATAGAAAACATGTAAAAGCAAGGCATTAAAGATAAAGCCATAAAACTGCACGACTGAACTGAAATGGATGAAAAGTGACACACTTCCTGGTTAGTCGACATCTAAACCAGAGATAGCAATAGTGCAACAGATTATATGGATGTCACATAATATTACCTTTCGTATGCCTTTAGGGGGGCGAAGAAACACCTTTCTCTGTTCTGTAGATGCAATAGAAGAATGTAGAGGAAGAAGCCAATCGCCAGACGGTCCACGAAAACGATAGGAAGCAGATAGTCTATCAAGTAACATGTAAATTTCTGACACTCCCTGTTATTAAACCAAAATATATCAAGCCAAAGCGATAGAGAGGATGAGTGAATCTCATTAACATAATATATCTCAGTATCAGCTTACAGGCAAAAAAATTAGAATGGCCCCTTCCTCACAAGTGTCATCAATGTGGCATATCAACTCTTCAAGAAGCTCGTAGTCAATTATATCCTCATTTAACCTTTTCTACACAACACTCACAAGTTGTTTGGACTCAGAATAACTGGGTGAATAAGAAGACCAGGATAACTAAGTGAATAGGTAACAGAAGCTCAAAGTGGCCGTACCATATTTTGTTGTGTTTGGTCACTGTATGAGTTGTAATTACTGGAAACATAAAATGGGTTAAGACAGTCCTCCGAAAGCAAATAATCGTCGCCCCAGCCAGCCAATACAAGATTCTTTTTTCCCCTACGGTCATTTACAGAACCAAGCTGCAGACATCAAAACCATTTATTAACTACACATAATCATAGCTTTTCCAGTGCAAGCTAAATGAGAGTACAGTATATCAACAGTACAATCTAAATTTCAAAATCATATAACACACATGTGATCAAAAGGCGTTCACATATTACAATCATGGAAATGTAAAGGCCATTCAATGTTAGGCCCCACAAAAAGACGAAGAACTTTGTACAAGTCCTTCAACCTGGACGTAAACTTTTTCTGCAAATACAGTAAGATTATCCATATGAATGAAACATCCCTTGGGTAAAAAAATTTCCCAAACACAAAATCGGAAGAAAACTCATTAGTCAAGGAGTGCAAAATTCTAAGCAGCTGCATCGACCTATATTTAGTTCTGCTAAGGAAAAGCTCAACTGATGCAGGCTCTTTAAAGTAAGTGAATGGAAGAGATGCCCAAAAAACATGGGAGTTGCTGGTCAAAGTGAAAAGGGGATCACAGAAGTATACAGATGATGTGTCTGATACGAATAATCCAAGTACCTTTCCTTTAATAGATGTATCAGATCTTAGCGCAGCAGGAGAATCTGGAGCAACAAGGTAGTTAATTCTCTCATAAATCTCTTCCAGGAAGTGGGTAGTGACTGGATGTGTTCGTCCTTGAGCAGTAATCACAGGACAGTGACCAAAATATCTTGAGAATAGATCAGCGTCAACAGTAGCAGACCTGAACAGGATCAAAAACATAGATTAATATGATTTTTACTTAACTATTTACATCTGCCTTCAAAAATAAAAGCCACGAATACGTACATAAGGATAACTTTCAATTTACGTGATGTATTATCGCATGATTGCTTCTCAATCAGGCTCTTCAAAATAATGAGAAGAAAATCACCCTGAAATGGAAATACGAAAAATGNTCTTCCAGGAAGTGGGTAGTGACTGGATGTGTTCGTCCTTGAGCAGTAATCACAGGACAGTGACCAAAATATCTTGAGAATAGATCAGCGTCAACAGTAGCAGACCTGAACAGGATCAAAAACATAGATTAATATGATTTTTACTTAACTATTTACATCTGCCTTCAAAAATAAAAGCCACGAATACGTACATAAGGATAACTTTCAATTTACGTGATGTATTATCGCATGATTGCTTCTCAATCAGGCTCTTCAAAATAATGAGAAGAAAATCACCCTGAAATGGAAATAAGAAAAATGTTCACACCCACAAGTTGATGTTAAGAAAAGATTGAAAGGCAGTCCCCTGTCAGATTGTTAAACGCTTGCAAAACGTGAAATACAAATCTAGCATTCTTTTCTTTATGGAAAGAGGAGACTGAGATAATTAAAATGGTTAACAGCACAAAAATAAATTGGAAGCAAAATGAGTGGCTCCATTATTCTTAAGTAGAGTCAAAAGAAGCCAGAAGAGAGAGAGGTGGTGAAAAAGGTGTAGACCACCAAGGATACAAGCTTTTGGTCTTCACGTTGTAAAAATTTAAATATATAGTAGAGTGTCACTATAAGAGCACATTTTAAAATTTAATACTAAAATCCAGTTTTCATTGGTAACAGGTTCTCATATCCTAGTGATGCATTAGATGATGTTATGTAGAACCCTGTATTGTATATCTATTTTTCTTAACAATGATGAAATTTATGGCTTAGTCTGAGCTAATGAAGACTCACCAAAAGAGACCGCTCATGCACTTCATCGACTATAATATGTGTAACATCGTTCAAGGTTTTATCCCCCTGAAAGGTGTGCACAAACGAGCAAACAGAAAAAAAAAACAATAAGAGAGAATGCTGATTATAATCTCATAAATGTGGCTTCTTATTATGCTATACAAAAAAAAGCATAAAATGTTACTCTTTCTCAGTAGCATAAAACACTATAGCACGTAAGAGGAATTATTTGCTTGCAAGAGCTTATTGATAGAAATAGGGGACTTACAGCGAGTTTCCTCAGTAGAATGCCAGTAGTACAAAACAGCAGCCTCGTCTTGTCACTCCTGAACAAATATATAAATATCCCAAGGTAAATTTGCTTAATTCACAACTCCAATGAATATTATGGAAAGTAAAAACAGGAAACCCATATAAGCTCGTAAAATAATACAAAAAAAATCTCAAAATTAAGGGGCAGACCTTGCACTTTCAAGACGAACTTGATACCCAACCAAGGAGTCATCTGAGCCTGGAGAGGATTCACAACGCTCATCAGCAACTCTTTGAGCAACAGAGATAGCCTAGACCATATTACCCAGTTAATAGCAGAAGCAAAAATTAAAAAGAAATCTGCAGGGCTACACTAAATGACATCATTACGCTTTGCAGAAATAAAAGGACCAACAAGAATAAAAGAGATTGTAGTTTACGTCAATATGAACCAAACAAGAAATTCAACCATGCCCCAAATTAATAATATCGTCTAATATATAACAATATCACATCTGAACACCGAGATACTCACTGCTATACGCTGAGGTTGTGTGCATATAATATTACAGTATCCACCATGCCCCGAATCAATCATATCATCCAATATATATTGAGGAACCTGGAATAATGTTGCACAGTTAGAAATAACTCAAAGCTTTAAGCTGGAAGATAAATTCAGTAATAAAGGAGCAAACAGCAAGCATTTTATCAACAGTAAGTAACAGGGAGCAGCTGGCGAGACCAAACCTGTGTAGTTTTTCCAGAGCCAGTTTCTCCGCATACCACCAAGACATCTTTTTCTCTCAGATGCTGCAGTATGCCATTCTTCACTTCAGATATAGGAAGCGCAGTTCTAGTTTTCAACATGTCCTGCAAAAGAATAGTAGGATGACTGTAAGAGCTACAATAACACAGATCTGACATGCTGACAACACAGTCCTATACTTCTTACTGCAACAAACTAATCTAATCTGATAAGCTTTATAAATACATAACTGTAAGGCATAAAATTAGCTACATGAACGACATTCTTTACCATCTAGAGCCAAACTTCTGTGCAAACATAAGAATATTCTACCTTGTACTTCTGCGTTCTCTTTTTGTTTTCGTGTTTTTGTTGCAGAGAGAAACACTCAGCTTCTATATAAGATTCTCCTGTAACACAGCAAAATGGAGGATTATATCCTGCTAATAAATTTTTGGCAGTAAAATCCAGAGTTAAATTATTTTAGTACAACCATACTTTTAGCTCTGCGGTTAGATTGGACTAGACCCAAGTCATCTTTCTCTTTGACATAGGAGTCTACCAATGGAAGTGCATCCTCAATGCCACTCGACGAAGCAGGCAAACTGAAATTGTCCTCCTCAAGCAACCTATCAACAAAATTAGCTCTTCGGTCTTCTTCTCCTGTGCTTTGTATGGTACACAACAATTCCTCTGTAGAAGCTCAAAGCAACTGTATTAGATTAATAAAGATATGCATATGCCAAACAGAACCTAATCTATTTTACATTAGAATGGTCACACTAGATATACGCTAAATTTTTAGCACATGATTATGTCGTGTTCCCTCCATTTTATTCATATGAGGTAAAATTTTCAATTAATAGTGATGCTCTAATTGACAGTCAAAATGTTTTGAACAAATAAATACCAAAACTCTCATGCGAAAATAAATGTTGTAGAGTTACAATTCCAAAAATGTTTATAGCCCCACATTTCCTGGACTAGTGAGAAAAAAAATTGTTTTCAAATAGGATATGTCAATGTCAACATAAATAGAAGTGGAGAAGATATCTTACTGCAAAGTTTATTGGATAAAACAAAAGAGACGAAATAAATGAAATCACCTTGTTTCCAGTTCAAAACTAGAGAGGCATAAGGCTCCATAATTGCAAAGTGGACAGGTAAATCAGAAAAGAGCTTATGAAGAGCAAATGCCGCAACTTTGTTTTGCGCATCCTGTCACACACAAGTTCACAAGATATTAGTACACTGATCATATGGTCAACATATTTATCAGGCACCAATGATTATTTCCAATCAACAGCTTACAACTTGGATAAGGTTCATAATCAAACCCAAAACTTTGAGCAACGGTGTTAACCAAATAATAGTGCACTAAAGATTCTTGTTTACTCAGAAGTCAGAATTTGGCAATCAAGGAGTTTAACTGGAACTTTCTTGGGAGAATATATATCCCTAACTACATTTAGTCACGAGACCCTAGCCAGATACACTTTCACATCTTACTAAAAGAATATAAATTTTAAAACATGGATTAAACGAGTACCTCGATGGATTCAAAGTTGTCATCTTTATGAGGAAGTTGAAGAGTTACCAGACCCCCGGCTTGTCTATTTTTACCCCGTCCACTGGCTTTGCGCAGAATACTTACAGTATAAGAGAAATTCCTTCCTTCACCGGTTACTTTACTGAACTTTGGTGCTTCCCACCCTGATCTTTGACACAATTGATGAAGAAATGCCTTCGGGATCTTTTGCACCTCACCCTGTAAATTTTATATGTTAAATAGATAGTCGACCAAAAGAAGCCGGCCAGTATTAAAGCTTTCAATAGAACAAACCAAGAAGAAAAGGGACCAGGGGAATAACCAAGCTTACACGTTAAAGCCAAAGAAGGAAATTCCATATCTATTAAGACTACTTAGAACTCACTTAATCATTATGTCAGCATATGTGAATGTAACAAAATGAAAAATTAAGAAGCAAGCATATGCGCACTAAATGCATTGAGCACCTTTACTTGCAACAGCATTTTGAAAGTAAATTATCCTAGAATCTTGTTTGATGAAAGAGTTACCTTCTTCCATATACCGTCTAGTTTCCCGAGATTCTTCTCACTGCGTAGTTCTCTCATCTTCTCCTCCTTCTGCAATTCCAGAAGTTCATGGGGTGAAGCTTCAGAAGGCGGAATTTCTTCAAAGAATGTATCGCCAAGCTCCACGTCCTCTGAATCCTCATCCGATGCAACTAAATCTTGTCCCGAGGAACTTGAGGGAAGAACTTTAGGTTCAATTTCCTCGGACTCACAGCTCCCAGCAGGATTGGCATCCAAGGTCGAGTTATCTACCAGCTGAAAAGAGGTATCGTCAGCATCAACTGACTCATTAGTGTTATCGGGCATTGGACAGGTTAATTCTTGTTCTGTAGCACTTTCAAAAGCATGTTCACGCTGAAATTCAGATTCCAACGTTGCTTCTGATAGCCCTGCAAAATAAACTCATATAGCTCATGACATGCTGCACCAGGTCAAATGATAGACTGATTGATTACTAAAAGATTGAACTTAACCAAGATCAGATATCTCTTGCTTGAGCTTGCGAATGGCTAGGCCTGCTTGCTCCTGTCCTTTTTTATCACGCTTCTGCTTTGCTTTCATAGCATTTGATCTTGCCGTATAATATTCTTTGGCAATCACATCAAAAGGCCTCGGACCGGATACCTAGTGTGATTTGTGGAATCAAGATATCACAGTAGAGAGAGACATAAAAACCGGGAAGAAAGACCAATATGGTGTGCAAAATAACTGATTGAAGTTTGTAGTTTCACATAATCATCATAAGCAGATGAATAAAGGTTCCACTTTTACCAAATGGAGAAAAAAATATATTGATAACAGGTTGCCACAACCAGAGCCGTAAAAAAATACGAAAACGAGAAAAGTAGCTTTACGAAACTTATGCCATGACAGATAACCTTAACTCACATAATACCGTTTTGAGAGAAACAACAATTCATGATCCAAATTCAAGAGCTTCCAGATATTTACAGTTTTGTAAAGGTTCAAAATCATTTAGGGGATATTTACCCTTGTGCAAGATGCGTGAAAGCTAACATACAAGGAAATTGCAAAAGTGTAACCACATCACATCCATTAAGGAACAGGTCTCACTCATAGTCTACCATATTCCATTTTGGTGATATAATGGAAAAAAAGAGCCTGGAAAACAACTTGATTTACCTTCCTGCTGGAGTCAATACCATCAACCTCATCTTCCCAACATTCCAGTTCTTCCTGCAAATTTGATTCAATGAGCAAATTAATCTGTGAATAAAATTTTGCTTTTATTTACGCTTTCAGATTATTTTCTAACTCTACCCAAGACTTTGTGGCTAGAACTATCATGTATTAAGCTTAAACAAACCGCTTCTTGATTAAAGCATTATATATGAGTACCTCTTCCTGTCTCATCATATACTGACGGATCCAATCAGCTTGAGATGATTTACTAGAATTAAGAGCTTCTTCTTCATCTTTCTTACCCTTCACTTGAACTAAAACCTCAGGCTTCTCCTCCTCTACCTGGACCGAAGAATAAGCAGAATCATTCCAATCTTCCCTGGAGATCGATATCACACCAACAGAACCACCTGCAACACCAATGGGAAGGTAAACGCATCAATACACGACAAGTGTAAGCGTTTACGTGTACGTAATTTTATCCATACCTGTGGTAGGAAAGCGAGGAGCTCCAGTAGAAAGCTTCACTGGCAACTCATGACTCGGCAAGTTCAAGCAAAGCCAATCAAGTGCAGCCTCAAACGTAGCTCCATCCTTAACATAAATAATTCACATTGTATCAGAAACAGACATTTTTCAAAGTGAAAATTGTAACAAAGGCGAGAAAATGGTGAAAGAGTTTTACTCTAAGAGAAGAGAGAGCGAGCTCAATCTGATCATCAACGAAGCCTTCGCAAGAGAGCTTCTCATAGACATTAGTGAGTTTCTTTGTCTTTTGAGCCTTGGAGAGCGAATTACTGACAGGAGCCGGAACCGAAGGACCGGAGCGGCCAGAGTTGAGTAATAGCCGCCGCAAACGATCTTCGTTCTCCGCCGAAATCTGAAGCTTAGGGCCTGAAGAAGGTTTCTGATAATTCGATTTCGATGATGAAGACGAAGCAGCAGCTTTGTTGCTTTGCTTCTGAGGTTTCTTCTTCGGAGCCATTCTCTTCGGAGTTTGCCTCTCGTCCCGTCCGATCAAAACGGAACCTTGAAGACGGAGAGGAATATTTTTGGGCCTAATGGGCTTTATATTCTTCAGACCCAAGTAGTATCGTTATTTGTTTTTTCTCTCAAATGTAGTTATCGAAACCGAACGATCGTTAACCGAACCAAACCATAATCACTATAACCAAATTTAATCACAATTAACAGCAAATCAATTACTTTCATATCACACAAGCATTGCAATTACAGAAAATACATATATTTAAAATTTTATATTGAAGCTTTCTAACAGAACAATTTAACTAAAATTCAAGAAAACATTAATATATAGAGCTTTTTTTTTTGGGGCTAAATATAGAGCTTATATATATATATACTAGATTAGGACATGCTCGATGCGGCGATTTTAAAAATGTCTACTAAAATAAAATTTTAAAAGAATATAATATATTTTCCAAAAATAAATATATAAATATTCTTAGTTAGAGATAAGTTTTTACTTTAATACACTTATTTATATTTTTATATTTTAAAATTATAATTACAATCATTACAATACAATAATTTAAAGCTACATTATCAGCCACCAAAACTTTTTTCAAACATTAATCATTATGAATATTATTACAGGAGGTCAAACCCAGGACCAAGCAGATGAGTAGCTAGTCAACCAAGGACTAATATTATCAAATTTCAAAAATGTTTCGCAAATTATTCATGTTTTACATGGAGTTAACTCGTCAAATTAGAATACACGTACAATTTTACTATATATTTTACCACTAAAAATATGTTCTTACATTGAAATATATTTTATTGTTAAAGTTTGCTTTTTATCGCCACCTATAAAATGATTTTGTGAATAAGTTAAACCAATTTTTGTTCATTTACTTTTAATCCGACATAGTTTATTTTCACCGCTAAAATTTGTCTGTGACAGTTTGTATAAGCACTAAAGTATTTCCTTAAAATTGTTTACTCAAAAAATGTTGTGGATAAAAGAAAACAATATCTACAATTTTATTACCAACCCAATAAAATTTGAGAAATTGAAAGATAATTAATTTGACATAATAAAAATTAAAAATTAAAAATTATAAGCAAGATATGATATATGAGTCTTTAGATAACTTAGAGATATAAAATATTTAAAAAAAAAAAAGAATAAACAAATATTGATATTTAGTAGATTTCCATTTTGCAATAGGTTTAAAAATTTTACTTTTTAATATTTAGTTTTTGTAATATTTTAGTAAATTTAGAATTGACACATGTCAATACAAGTAACATGTGTCATGATCTTGTTAATGAATAACTTTGACATCAAGTTAACTTGACATAATAAAAATAAAAATTGAAAATTATAAGCAAGATGATATATGAGTCTTAGATAATTTAGATATATAAAATATTAGAAAAGAAAGAATAAACAAATATTGATAGTTAGTAGATTTCTTTTTTTTTACAATAGTTTTAGAACTTTTACTTTTTTTTAGTTTTTTAATGTTTTAGTAATTTTAGAATTAGCATGACACATGTCAACATATTATTGATCACAAATAACACGTGTCACGATTTTGTTAATGTGTAAGATAATATATGAGTCTTAGATTATTTAAATATATAAAATAATTTTATAAAAAGAATAAACAAATATTGATAGTTAGTAGATTTCTTTTCAACAATAGGTTTAGAACTTTTACTTTTAAATTTTTAGTTTTTTTAATGTGTTAGTAAATTTAGAATTAACATGATACATGTCAACATATTATCGATATAAGTAACACATATCACGATTTTGTTAATGAGTAAGTTTGACATCAACCGTATATAAAAATTTAGTAATATAATAATAATAAAGTTAATTTTATTATTATAATTTCATTGACGGAACCGAACTGAACCAAACTCAAATGCAAACCAACCCAAAATTAGTGGCTCTTTCGTGTAGAAATTAGAAAACTTCGAACCGAACCGAACCGAGCCGAGTACACTCTCTATTTTAGACCATCTTTAATCCAGAACCGGTAAAGATTGCTCAGAAAACAAAACAAAAATTATTTTTATTACACATTTTTATTTATTATTTATTTTTAAAAATATATGCCAATAAATGAATGACACCTGTAAAGAACCGTTTCTCAAAGAATTCTCAAAATTCTCCAGCAAGTAACGATTACTCTCTCTTAACTTTTCTCTCTCATATTTTTATTATTTTTTTAACAAGAGTAACACCATGAGTAACCCCACTAAAGAGAAAAGAGAAAACCTCTGTTTCGTCTTTCTCCATAATCTCTCTCTAATCCTTCAAGAGAAAAGAAAAAGGAAAACCCTAATTAGCTTGTGTTCTTGTTCTTTCGCCATGGAAGAAGACGGCAAGATCGTCCCCAAGTTGCCAATCCCAGGCAAGAGAAATATACTAATCACCAGTGCTTTGCCTTACGTCAACAACGTACCTCATCTAGGAAATATCATTGGTTGTGTTCTAAGCGCTGATGTCTATGCTAGATACTGTCGTCTTCGTGGCTATAACGCGATATATATATCTGGAACAGATGAATACGGAACTGCAACAGAGACAAAAGCTTTAGAAGAGAATTGTACACCAAGAGAGATCTGTGACAAGTACCATGCAATTCATAAACAAGTTTATGATTGGTTTGATATAAGTTTCGACATGTTTGGTCGGACTTCAACTCCTGAACAGACAATAGTTTGCCAAGACATCTTCAAGAAGCTGTGGGAAAACGAGTGGATTTCAGAAGATACTATGAAACAGCCTTACTGTGATACATGCAAGAAGTTTTTGGCTGATCGTCTTGTTGAAGGTTTTTGTCCAACTGAAAACTGTAATTACGATTCTGCTCGTGGAGATCAATGTGAAAAGTGTGGAAAGGTTTTGAATCCTATTGAGCTTATAGATCCTAGGTGTAAGGTGAGTTTTTGCTTCTCTCCTTTATGATTTGTGTTGTTGATTTGGCTTTTCTTAGTAGTGATTAATTGATTTGTCAAACAGGTTTGTAAAACCACACCTGGATTTCGAGACACGGACCACTTGTTTCTTGAGCTTCCGTTGCTGAAAGATAAGTTGAAAAAGTATGTTGAAGAGACATCAGTTACTGGATCTTGGAGTCGAAATGCTATTCAAACGACAGATGCATCTCTTAAGGACGTGCCTGAATCGGATGAAAATGAGGGGCTTAAGAAGAGATGTATTACAAGGGATTTAAAGTGGGGAGTTCAAGTTCCACATGAGAAGTATAAGGAAAAAGTCTTCTACGTTTGGTTTGATGCTCCTATTGGTTACGTTTCGATAACATCATGTTACACATCTGAATGGGAGAAGTGGTGGAAGAATCCTGAGAATGTTGAGCTTTATCAGTTTATGGGGAAAGACAATGTGTTTTTCCACACTGTGTTGTTTCCTTCAACGCAGCTTGGAACTGGTGAAGATTGGACTATGATGAAGACAGTTAGTGTGACTGAGTATTTAAACTACGAAGACGGCAAGTTCTCTAAAAGTAAAGGTGTTGGAGTGTTTGGTAATGATGTCAAAGATACAAATATACCTGTCGAAGTGTGGAGATACTACTTGCTGACCAACAGGCCTGAGAAGTCTGATACAGATTTTAAATGGAACGATTTGAGAACAAAGCTTCACGACGAGTTGTTGAGTAATCTTGGAAACTTTGTTAATCGAGTTCTGAGTTTTATAGCAAAGCCTGAAGATAAAGGAGGTTATGGATCTGTCATTCCTGATGCTACTGATCCTGAATCTCATGATTTTACTAGATCACTTGTGAAAAACGTTGGAACATTGGTGGAAGAATATGTTGAAGCTATGGAAAACGTTAAGCTCAAGAAAGGGCTTCAAACCGCAATGACCATATCGAAAGCAGGGAACACATACTTGCAGGATACCAAATTTTGGAAACTCTACAAAGAAGATAAACCTTCTTGTGCAGTTGTTGTAAGAACTGCTGCTGGTTTAGTACACCTTCTTGCGCGATTATTAGAACCTTTCATGCCATCTGTTTCTCGTGAGGTCAGTTTTTTTTTTCAGAAACGTTGATTCTGTTTAGACTTAGTAGAATATGCTAAGCGTGATTAGTATTGTCTCTTGTGTTTTGTAGGTGTTTAAACAGCTAAACTTGCCACCACAATTTTCACTCTCGGACGAAAAAGGAGAGGTATTACAAGCAAGTAGACTTTGGGAGATTCTGCCTCCTAGCCACAGGATTGGAACACCTCAAACATTGTTCAAGAAATTGGAAGAGGAAGAGATGAACCATTACAGAGAAAAGTTTGCTGGAAGTCAAGCTGATAGACTTGCTAGGGATGCAAACGGTACTGGAAGACCTCGATAGGCGGATGATCGTGAAGTCAATCTTTCTCTTTAAGGAAGGCATCTGGTTTTCTTTTAAAATTGTGTTCTTTATTTTCTTCGGTGTTTGGTTTGTGTCTTCTTGTGTTTGTGAGAATTCAAAAAATGTTTATCCATATGTCACTGTTGTGATTTACAAAATTGACACTTAAAGATTAAAATAAAATTGGTAATGCAATTAGGAGTTTCTACTGTTTACTAATAATACTGGACATTGTAAAGAGATTAGGAAACAAGAAGTAGTTGGCAAGTCAACTTCTAAAAGTACTTAGAATGGTTTTGTCTTCACCTTGACACAATGGTAATCAAATCTATGCCTATAATTTGCTGTAAAAGCAAAGAAACCAAACGATTTCTACCAAACATTAGCAATACAATACCTTCTCCTCTATCTATTGTTCCATTATGGATATAGACGAGATGGAAGAAAATAATCATGCCGAGCAACATCATGTTGATACATCTCGTCCTTTTAGCTCGGTTAAAGAAGCTGTTGCCATATTTGGCCAACGGATTATGCTACCGATACAAACTCAAACCTTAAACTCTAAACCGGCAAGTCCTATTGCTACTCGTAGCGTCAGCCAGGCCGCTAAACCAAGAACTCCTGTTGCTAGTCCTAGTATCAGCCAGACTGCTATATCGGTAAGTCCTATTGCTCGTCCTAGTATCAGCCAGACCACTTCTTTACCATCTTCTCCATGGAAGCAACGCTCCTTGTTGCCCTCTTCTCCACAAGGTCCAAAAGAAGAGATCATGGATGTTTTGAAGAAGCTTGAAGCTGAGATAACGGAAACAAAGACAGAGGTGAAGATGTTGAAGGAGAGAGAGTCAGAGACAGAGGTGGCTTTGGCTACTTTAAACGCCGAGCTACATAAGAACATGTCAAAGATGGCGAAAGCCGAAGCTGATGCAGCAGGGAAGAGCGCAGCAGCCATGACCAAATCTGTGAGCTTCAAGGAACCGAAAGAGAAAGAAAGCGGAGATGAAGAGAGGAGGAAGGAGCTGACGAGGAGGATACAGAAAGAGTATCCTTCATTGGCTCAGATACTTGAGAGTAACAAAGGAAACAGAGATGGGTATTTTGCGAAAACTACAAAGAAGAAGAAGAAGAAACCTATCATTCCACTTGTGGGAGATTTCTTTTTCTTCAAGAAGAAAGAATCTAGGACTGAAATATCTGGACCTCTTTACACTACCTCTTCCACCTTGCACTTTTAGCTGAAACACCCAAAATCCAGAGAGAAAAGTCATGTACTCTTCAAGTGTATATATATGAATTATGAATGTATGCAAAAAATATCTGTGATATCTACGTGTTTGCCTGTATTTGTGTGTGTGTGTTGTGTATGTGTGTGTTTGTGTATTCTTTATTTGTTTGGATTTCGAGTGCAAAACATCATTACAATGCTAATCTAATAATAGCACTGATGAGACAAAATGAAGAAGCGACTGACTTCAAGTCGGTCACAAAATGGCCAATTTAGCATACCTTTCTAGAGACTGATAACTCCCAAGACCGAGCCTGTGTGAAGGAATTGGTTTCTGAGACCAAAACAGCTCCCAGTTTAGCAAAAACACAGAGAAGCAAGTGATAACTAATGAACAAATGATTTCCTTTATTGCAAAGATGTATTATTAAAAAGGCTTGTTCTTATTGTTCCAACGGAATTAACAACAACGAATAAGATCCTTACAGAAACGAGGGGTAAAAATTACAACAGCAAGGAGGACGACATGGTGAGGAAAAAGAAAATAAAAAGGTACCATAACTCAGAGATCTACACCAAAGAGTCTTCTTAAAACTTGTTCAGCATATGCATCTTCCTTAGCAAGACATTTAAATCCCAAGGTTTCTCAGGAGCTGACCCCATCTTGGAGTATCCTCATCAAAAATGTAGGTCAGAGGTGAAACTAATACCCCACTGCCTCCGACCTGCAATAACATTTCTAAACATGACTAGAGAACCAAGAGAGGGAACGATAAACACACATTTATTTGGAACGTGATCAATGCAAAAGTGGAAACATGAACTATTTTTAGAACTATGGATGAATCCAATTAGCTATTTGTTAATCCAAAACTAGAACATCAAGATTTAAACAATGGGATGGAAGTAACAGCAGAGATTACTAACCGCTCTCAGTTGCTTCACAGAGTTATATAGGGCCTTTTTTGGTACACAAATCACAATCGCATAGTAGTCAACCGATACTTTGCCATCTTTTGTACAGTAAACTGGGCTTATTGTTGGTCCCTGCTCATTATAAGAAAGCCATAAATAATCAGAAAGAACTTTAAAACTAAGGCTTGAGGATTTCAGCCATACTGAAACATTACCTGCAATCCTGACAATGATGGTTGGCTCAACACACGCTCAGCCACTTCCTCAGCACTATTTCCCCTCATGTTTGCAACAACCTGAAATTAAATTATTAGAGAAAAGAAAGCGAAGGTGAATAAGGAAATAAAACATCATAGGAACCAAGTGCATACAGTGAACTGGCCATCCGCCTTAAGATGCGCCTCCAATCTCTCAAGAATCTCGTGTACTGTGTTTAGTGCACCTTTTCTCTCCGTCAATGCTCTCCTACTTGCCACAAGTGCCGCCTGAAAATGAAAAATAGATGTTGAGGATTGATGGTCGCCAACAGATTCTAAACAGACAGCTCATGGATCCAAGAAGTTCACATCACCTGACTTTCCAACACAACACCTCCCTCTATTTCTTTTAAGTTATTCTCTTTGAGTGTTGTCCCACTACTCACAAGGTCCAAAATGGCATCAGCTATGCCCATCTAATTAACAAGAACATACGAGTAAACATATACTGATGGCAGTGTACAGTAGATGTGAAATCAGAAGACTACAAAGTACATAATGACAACATTATCCTCCGCAGAGCATATCAGTTTAACACTTGTTTTCAGATAACAATACAAGTAACACTTAATGCCAAATGTTCAAATTTTCGTTGACAATCAAGACAAATATTTCCATCCATAGGCAATTCTAAGTTTAAGCTAAACAAACAACAAAGGATAAGGATAGAAACCACGTAAATTGATCGAACACATCAATCATAAATATGCAGCAAACTATAGTTTCTTTGAAAAATTGATCTCTTTTCTATCCCTATGGACGAACCATTGTCTGACAATACAGCATAGCTATGTTGTAGATGTAAGATAATGTAATCTTACCGCGGGAGCTGCCTCCAGTGCTCCGTCTGCAGTTGAAAATGTAACATGCTTAATGCCGTTTTCTTTCATAAATTTGGGGCCGAGCTGCAAAAACCAGTTGAATCATTCCCAAATATTATATTGAAGTAAAATGAACTCTGAGAGATATTAATGACAACAGCGCACCAAAGGAGAATCTGTAACTCATCATACATAGGTGAAGCCAGTAGCAAGGCGTAAGGGTCTCTCCTCACTCCATTGGGGCATTTGTGCTAGCTCCTTCAGAGAATTTATATTCTCAAATATCCCATAGTTGGGTATCTGAGATCATTTGAGACGCAATTAGTAAACCATCTGCGGTAATATGATAGGAAGACCCCAATGATAATAGATCAGAGCATACCGCAATAGATAGGTGGCAGTCTCCAAAGTTGAGAGCTTCATGGACAATGATTAGATCTTCATTTTCCTAGAATGAAAACTTAAACATCTTACTCATGATGCAATAATATGTATTCTAAATTCTATATAGGCTAGCACAACAACTGGTGGTTTTGTCTCTACAATGAGCATAATGATAATAACCACCACCACTAAGAATTCTTACATTCTGAACATGATATCAAAACTCTTCAAGAGTAGTAAACTGTTATGGTCATCACTTACCTGACCATATTCACTAAGCGTGTCAAGACCAACGATGCCCAGATCCAAATCTCCTGAGAGTAACTTCCTGACAATATCTTTTGGGCGTTGAAACCAAACTTCAGTGTTCGGTAACTGAAGGACATAAAAAAAAAAAAAAAACACCAACCATAAGTCAAACACAAAACTAAAAACAAACACACTGTGGTTTTGAGTTTGCTTTGAAAGCATACCTGAGGAATTTGTGCAACATATTGCCTAGGATTGACTTGTTTAACAAACAGTTGACAGTCCTTCACAACAAACAAGAAACGTCAAAATCGTGATATGAGATTTACAAATCACTATGTTCACTTCACTCAAAGTGACAGGGAGAACAACATTTCAGTGAGTAAATGGAGCTTCAACAATAGAAATAGCCAAGATTCGATCTTTATAAAGATCCCAACTTTGCTAAATTTAAATTCTCAGAACCAATCAAAGTTTGAGTGGAATCAATCAAAGTTGTCAGAACCAATCAAACACAGAAGCTGAAAGCTAAGTATTTATAAATTAGTCTCAATTGAAACCATTTACGAGAAAAAAAAAAGTCTCAGTCTTTATGTTTGTTGAGACTGAGACTGAGACTGAAAGACCCAAACAGTTAAAAAAATCACAAACCTTGAGAAGATCAATCGCATCAGCAGCCATACGTCCTTTACTAGGAAGACCAAGACGAATCTGCTCTCGCTCAACGACAACAACAGAAGCGGGAGCAGAGCCATTAGAAACAGAGGTTGGAATGGTGGAGACACAAGAAGTAACCAATCTGAGACATCTCCGACGAGGTACGACGACGGTGGAAGGAGACGGAGACGGAGACGGAGACAAAAGAGGGGACGACGGAGAAGGGAAGGTGGATGGAGAAGGGCATTGTTGTAAATTCGTAGGGAGAAGAAGAAGAGACATTCCTAGTTATTGTGGTGTGGTGGTGGTAGCTCTTTGAGAGATTGAAAGGGTTAATTTTTTTTTTTGTTGACCGGAGAGAATGAAATATATATAATGAAGAAGGAAAGGTCACCACAACACAGCAGCCGCCAGATACTGATTACAAGATTCTTGATGCCACTACCTACACTTGATGAAGGCCTGGTCCATGCGTTTCGTTTTATATATTTTTGGTGGTGACTTTTTCTTATATTTAAAGGGAAGCTTTATAACAAATACGTGAAAGAATGAATTAATTAAGAATTAAGGAAAAAGAGAGTGGCAGTAGTAGTATCCTAATTTGTGCAATAATAATATTTCAAGGATGGAAGTGGACGGTGTGGATCGGATGGGACAAGTGTGGTTAGAATGTGACTGCGGACCAGACGAGAATAACGGTGTAGAATTGAGAGTGGAACAAAAATAGAATGGGGGTTTTAATAATGCATGCTCCAAATGAGGTTTTAATTTATACTTCTTCATTTTTCTTTGTTAAGTTTCAAATGTAAGTGATAATGCATCTGAAATTAACTATAATATTTATTTCGGGGATTTTGTACAATATGTAATTTGTTTTTTTTTTTTGTAAATTGTGAAAATGTTTAGAGTGGACGGCCCACCCCACCGCAATATGTACCACATTTTTATGTGTTATTTTTAATATCGATGAGGAAAACTTTCTCCAATAAGCTAACGTATAGTAAGAGCTTATATAAATATAATTACATATATATTTTTTTTACTATGATATGTTCTGTGTTCTTAGCCTGAGTTTATGTTTTACAATTTGGTTTTGAAGTTTTGAGTATGCTTTGAAGTTGAATGATATACCACTTGTTCACTATTTCACGCTTTAGGCAATTGAAGGTAGCTTTCTCATCCATTTATAGCTCGAGTCTAGTTAGTGATTACTTATTCGTAATGGAAACTTAAAAAAAACTCAATTAGATCAAAATAAAGTGATACCCGTGAAAGGCCAATATGATTGTCATAAGGACAATGACATCATAGCTAATGCGGCTTCAGTGAAGCCTTATGACATGAGCGAAGTATGCAACACACATTACAAAGTTGAGATCATAAATTAAAGAGGCTACACCTTAACCAATAAACTATAGTAATTAATAAATCAAAAGATAAGCATCAGTTAATGGCTAGTCTCTAACTTTTATCCCAAGAGATTTCAGGATGAATCCTTGTATTAGTGGGGAGAGGGAGAATCTATTAACCCTTAGATAGCTTACAAGTGAACATGGGTATAGGTGGTCACAATTTTTTAACGAAAACATAAAGTCATGCATGTTGGGATTTAGGAGGTGTATTGAAATTATGATTTGTAAGATTTTGTGGAATTTAGGAAAATTTAGATTTTGAGAGATTTTAAAAAGTTTTTAGGATATTTGGTAGAATTGTTAAATATTTCATTTAAAAAGTTTGTGATTTGGTGAGATTCAAAAGGATTATAGAAGGAGGAAACAATTCATTAACCAATTGCTGGTTCCAAACCCTATCCTCTGTTATTAACGAAGACACTTTCAAGTTGAGATCAATATTGAATTCTCTGTTGAAAGGATGTCATAGGAAATCATCACAAACCCATCAAGCCAAACATTAGTATCCCGACCATCAACTATAGACTTCATAACTCCCCGCTCTAATAATTCACGGCCATACATGATACTGCACCACACATAAGAAGGTCTATATCCAAGTTTTGTTTCCAGAAAAAGTTTGTCATGAAAATACCTTGCTTTATATACTCAAGCGAGTAACAAATTTGGTTCATCCAACAACCGCCATGCTGAGCGCCTGATTAAAATGACCAATGTCTCTAAAACCAAGCCCACCCCGCTTCTTTAACTGACAAACCTTCTCCCAAGAAACCCAATATATCTTGTGCTTATCTTCACTTGCATTCCACCAAAACTGACACATTGCACTTGTGAGTTGTCTGCACTATTGTTTAGTCAACTTGAAACATGCATGGCGTACAAAGGAAGAGCTAGGGCCAACGATTTCAACAAAACTTTTTTGCCACCCAAGGATAACATTTTTTTATACCAACCACCTAAACTTGACTTGAGTCTATCAGTAATAAACTGCAACAGGTCCTTCTTAGAACCACTAAAACACTCTGGCAGACTTAGATATTTTCCATTTCTACCTTCTAATAATGGTTGCGAGAAAGCTTCCACTAATGGCGGTGAGAAACCTTCCACCCGAACTAGAAGAGGAGATACTCGTTCGAGTTCCACCTCGATCTCTCGTTCGCTTCAGATCAGTTTGCAAAGGATGGAACACTCTTTTTAACGATAAGAGATTCGTCGACAGAAACTTTGCTTGCGCTCGCCCAGAAATCTTGTTAAAGACACTTTCCCATCTTTATCCGATAAGCGTCGATCTCAACAAGGACGATCCGACTATAAAAATTAGTGATTTATGTTTTGATTTACGCGGTCGCCGTTATGATCTCGAGGGGACCTGCGATGGTTACTTGTTGTTGTCCGACTCTGATAATGGAGCCCTGGTTCGAAACCCGTTGTTTAATCAGACTGAATGGATTGACCCGGATAAGTGTCCTCCATATAGCAGCAGGCAGAGCATGGGTTACGATGGTAGTAACACCAAAAAGAGTTACAAGATTATTGGAAGTTACGAGTATATTAAGACTAGGACTCAGAAGTTTGATGAAGTTATTACGAAATTTGCAGTCTTCAAATTTGCAACCAATGCATGGGACGTTACTTATCATACAAGTCAACGTTATCGCGAAGAAGAGAAAATAGTAGATGAATGTAATTGCACGGTCTCCCTGAATGGAAATTTGTACTGGACAGCTTATACTAGTAAAAGTTATTTCATCCGAATGTTCGATTTTTCGAAAGAGGTAGTACAGACCTTTTGTATTCTACCGTTTAAGGGGACACATAGTAATTCACATACTCGTGGCCTCGCGATTTACAAGGGAGATCGGCTTTCTGTGTTACAACAATGCATAGGAGGAAGAGAGGTTAAGATTTGGGTGACAGATAAGAAAATTGGCAATGGGGATGATGTGGTGTGGATTAATTTCATGACTATCTCAATACCTAAGTTTCCCATGGTTTGCAACAACATTTCTTCAAGTTACTTCGTCGATAATAATGTCTATGGAAAGACCTTCTTTACGTGTTTTCTTCCCCAGAAACCTAAACAAGCTTGGGTCTATATTGTGAGGGGAGATCTGTGCAAAAAAATTAAGATAGATGAAGTGGCATATATGCAGTTAAAATCCTGTGTCTATGTTCCTAGTTTAATCACCATTTCTAGAGAGGCTTTGGCTGAGGGTACTGAACCAAAAAGAAATGTTTTTAATGTTTGATTTACATTGTTGCTTTATTGTTTTATTTATTTATTTTACCTTCATGTAGTTTGCTTTCTTATGAATCAATTTTCTTCTTCTTTTGAAGCCTTTCTCATTGGTCTGAAAGGGTACTATATATTATATATAATTATTATTATTATATATCATATATATAATTAAGTCTGTCCTAAAAAGTTGAACTCAAGATAGAACCACAATTTGTTTGGCCTAATTTGGTTAATTAATAGAGGTTTTTTCTTAAAATCGGGTTGTGAGCCTGGGAAGATATACAAATTCGTTTCTCTGTCAGTGATTCCTGTTTATATAGTATAGCTTACAGAGAAGAAGGTTATAAATCTCCAAAGCTGAGATACAGAGAGCTTAAAGAGAAGAAGAGAACATGTTGTGTGTAGAAAACATTGAAGACTCCAACAACTTACGCAGTGCAATGACATATAGTGGTTGTGCTTACCGGCATGTTTAGGGACAAGGCGTTCCACGGTTTCAGGAGGGATGCTAGAGAGTTTTGTAGGACACAATTCATGCAACACACAAATACTACATCGATTTCAGGGGAAAATTTTAATTCCGTGTAGTTTGGATTCATGCACTTGATCTCCTCTCTTGTTGGTATACCCAAAATCATATAGGTAATGCAAAAATAGTACTCCAACCTGTCCAAGAAGCTGTTCAGCCATGACACAACCTGTGGACCATATGTCTCCTACACTTGTGTACTCGGTGGCTCCAAAGTTGACCAAATGGAAAATAAATTGGGTTCCCCTTGCACCTGACGCGATATATTTTGGGCATAGACTAGAAATTTTTTTTAACACTAAGGCCATGTTTATCGGCAAAACAATGAGGTGATCTTGGGCTTTATTAAAATGAGAAATAATGAATAGTGTTTTTTAGATCAGGCCAAATGATCTTAATTAAGATCTGTTCTTCAAGTGTTCTTCTGCTGACGTGTCACCTTGTAAACGAAAGAAACGTTGATGTTATTCCCTTTCCCTTTCCCTTTCTTATTCCCCGACGAGAGATTTTTTTTTCCTCACCGTCGTCTCCTCTTTGGTCATCATCTTCTTCATCGTCTCTTCAGTACCAGAAACCCTAATTTCGCAATCAAATGTCAAAATCCCACAAACCAAACCGGAGACAACAGAGGATCCAGCTCAACCGAAGAATTCTTCAAGCTCTTCCGGAGTAGGATTTGGTTCTCCGGCTAAGAAACTGAGTGCGGCGGATTCATCGGGGAATAAGAAAGGGAAAGGGAAGAGAGTGGTGAATCGGTGATGTTCATATATTTTACCATGTTTTCCCTTAGTTTATTCACATCGTTTGCATCTTTTGCTAGCCATTTTCATCATTATTGTGTAGCTTTAGGACTAATCATGCATTAGAGTTTAGTTGCATTGCATTTGCATCTTTTCATGCATAAACAGGTGATTTTGGAGCTTAAGGAGCATGGAAGCAATGCTGAGGAGATGTGAAGCAATCATGAGGAGGAAACAAGGGAGTTAAGGCTGAAGAACCAAGGTCCAGAGCCCAACTCGACCGCACACTCGACCAAACACTCGACCGTGTGCTGAGGAGGACTCGACCGAGTGGAGATTGCACGAGAGAAGCCAGCTCGACCAGCCAC
>NC_025689.1:23672314-23675160 GCF_000633955.1 Camelina sativa
TGCATTTTACATTTTCATCTTAGGATTGTTAGTGACAAACAATCTTTACATTTGTCTTAACTTAGATTCATATGCATATCTTAACTGTTCACAAACACTCATTTAGGATTGATACCTCTTGTACTGCAATAGCATAAGGGGAATTGAAACACTCATCCATCATTCCATTCATTTCTCATCTTTGCATCATCATCATCATTCACCACCACAAATAAACTTGTTTCAATTTGGCGCGGTTGCCCATTTGAGTGTGTGTTGTGACATTTAGGATCCATATTAGTCTAAGATTAAGTTCGTTTATACACTTGTGAGGTTGCTGTGCTTGAATCTTCTGTTTCTGGGTTGCAGTTCCATTTCAGGTACCACTCGACCAGTCACTCGACCACCACTCGACCGAGTCGTGATCGAGCACCTGCTCGAGCCAGAAGCCGGATCTCTATAACCATCATTTTCCAGTCGACATGACCTCCTACTTGAGCCTGTGCTCAGTCGCTTGCCTAGCAAAAATCGTTTGTGTCTCTTAATGCACACAAGGTCTAAAGGAAAGGACAATCTTCTTAGGCCTATTGACAACATCAACAAAAAGACCAAGAGTTTAGGAGCTAAGCAAAGGAGAGTTGTTCAGCAACAACAAGAGGTTATAGTAGCTATGGATCAACAGGATCAGGTTCAGAGACCAAGGAACATTGGTGCTGGAGATGCACCCAACACTCACAACCAAAGAGCTGGCATTGTGCCACCAACTGTTGCCAACAACAACTTTGAGATCAATAGTGGATTGATCTCAATGATTCAGGCAAATAAATTCCATGGATTGCCTATGGAGGATCCACTAGATCATCTTGATGAGTTTGATAGAATATGTGGTCTTACCAAGATCAATGGAGTAAGTGAAGATGGTTTCAAGCTGAGGTTGTTCCCTTTCTCACTTGGGGACAAGGCTCATTTATGGGAAAAGACTCTCCCTACTGGTGCAATCACTACTTGGGATGCATGGAAGAAGGCTTTCTTGGCCAAGTTTTTCTCCAATGCTAGGACAGCAAGACTAAGGAATGAGATCTCTGGATTTGCTCAAAGGAGTAATGAAAGCTTTTGTGAAGCTTGGGAGAGATTCAAGGGATACCAAACTCAATGTCCTCATCATGGTTTCAGTGTGGAGTCTTTGTTGAGCACATTGTATAGAGGAGTGCTTCCCAAGTTCAGAATGCTTCTTGACACAGCCTCCAATGGAAACTTCCTCAATAACATTGTGGAAGAAGGCTGGGAGTTAGTAGAGAACCTTGCACAGTCTGATGGGAACTACAATGAGGACTATGACAGAACCATAAGGTCATCATCAACTGATCAAGAAGACAAGTACAAGAAGGATCTGAAAATGGTGAATGAAAAGCTTGATAGGATCTTGCTAAGTCAGCAAAAGTCTATTCACTTTGTTAGTGAAGAGGAGCCTCCAGTTCAAGAGGGAGAGAATGAGTTTGCTGAGTTATGCTATATGCAAAACCAAGGAAGCTTCAAGGGTTATAACCAAGGAGGGTTTAGGAACAATAATCTGTCCTATAGGAGCACAAATGTGGCCAACCCACAAGATCAAGTCTACCCTCCTCAACAGCCTCAACAGCCTCAACAGCACCAAAACTATGTCACCAAACAACAACAACAGGTGTTCCAGCCCCAGTTGTGTCCCCCACCAGGATTTCAGACTAACCAAGGGCAGGAAAAAGACCTTAGAGCCATGGTACAACAGCTATTGATTGGTCAAACACAAGGGAAGATAGAGGAAGCCAAACAGTTTGCTGAGCTAAACCAAAGGCTCACATCTCAATACAATGATCTGAATATGAAGTTTGAGGGTCTGAATTCCAGAGTTAAGTACATGGAGAGTAACATAGCCTCTTCTTCAGCTCCAAAACCCAACCAACTCCCTGGAAAAGCTGTCCAAAATCCAAGGGAGTTCACAGCCAAAGCCATTCAAGTTCATGAGGAAGAAGCCACTGAGGACAGTGCAGTTCAAGTTTGGGGGAATTCATTAGTTACTGAAGCCCCAAGTGATGTTTGTAACAAGCAATTGGAGCTCGCACCTGAGCTCGACCATGGACTCGAGCAGCCACTCGACCGAGTGCATGCTCGAGTGGTCGATCGAGCTGGACAGTCCGAGGCTGACAAACCTGCCAAGTACATTCCTCCTGCCTACAAGCCTCCACTACCTTTCCCAGGATGTTTCAAAGCACAAAAGATTAAGGAGCTTAGGGAAATCATTGAGAGAAAGGAGATGATGGCTAGGCAACAAGAAGAAGAGAGGGTTTTAAAGGAAGAAGCTGTGGTTGAGGAAGTGTTGGCCATACAAGAGATCACCATTGCTTACCAAGAAGAGGAGAGAGGACCTGCCTTGGAACAGTATGATCCATATCCTCTCTACAAAGACTTTTTGCTTGATTTGTCAAAGAAGAAGGCTGAAGCTCAAGATGAGAAGGATCTTGAGAACCTTGGAGGAGTGATCATTCCAATAAAGCTTAAGGATCCAGGGCCATTCTACTTGCCTTGCACAATCAGTTACCTCCACTACAATCAATGCCTTTGTGATTTGGGAGCTTCAACAAGTGTCATGCCATATTCCATAGCTCAAAAGCTTGGGAGAACTGATTTCAAATCCACTAATCTCCATGTTTGCCTAGCTGATGGGTCAAACAAAGAAGTGGTTGGGAGGTTAGAGAATGTCCCAATCAAGAAAGGAAGAGCAAGGATCCACACTGACTTTGTGGTGATAGAGATGGACAAGGAGCCTGAAGATCCAATCTTACTAGGGAGGCCATTCTTAGCTACTGTTGGAGCAGTTATTGATGTCAAGG
>NC_025689.1:23675646-23676533 GCF_000633955.1 Camelina sativa
CCCCCCACTCGGACATGCACTCGACCGAGTCACGGTCGATTGGCATTGTCGAGCTGCCCCAATCACCTTCCTCCAGTCACCAGCAGGACCCCAGCTACACCTTTGATAGTATGCAGGAGGATGTGGACAGCTTCTTCTCCATTACTTGAGGTAACATTATCACCTTACCATTTTATATACCATAGCATTTCATATGTTGTGTTTTGTTTTAAGTCTTGAATCCTCAAACAAATTTCTTTCACACAAGGGACTGTGTGATTTAAGTTTGGGGGAGGGTTTGAGATAGCATTTGATGTTGTGTTTTGTTTTCTTATTTCAAATTTTTAGCATAATCATGTTAGCACTTGCATAANAAGTAGCTGATTAAATCATTAAGATCAGTTCCTCTACCCCTAAACCAAACCTTCTTTCAAGCCTTGTTTATTCTTGAGTGTGTGAGGCCTATTTTTGGGATTGAGCTTGGTAGAAAGTGTTAGGTTTGAACTGACAAGAGTAAGACCTTGTGTAGTTCTAGTTTGCATTTTTCAAACTAAATAGGACTAGGTGGTTCACTTGTTGGGTTTGGGAATTGAAAAGAAAAGAAAGAAAAGAGAAAGAAAAAGGGTAGAGTCTTTAAGAGGAGTTTCTGTTTAAGCAAAGTCTAGTGAAAGGATGGGAAGAAAAGTGTTGTTTAAGATGGTTCTAGTTATGAAAAGAAAAGAAAGAAAAGAAAAGTTTAGCAAAATGCTTATATGTCTTAAGAATAAGAAGNTCTCCTTGGTATCTAGATCAAGTCTAAGAAGGAAATCGAAGTCAAGCTTAGTGACTCTAAACAAGCTCACTAGGGAGGAAGTCCCTAAGGTATCCCTGTATATATTGCTTTGGAATTTTGGTATTTTGATTTTTGC
>NC_025689.1:23680034-23686198 GCF_000633955.1 Camelina sativa
GAGTTCGTGAATTGGATCAATGGTGTAACAAGCTCCTTAAGTACGGTGAAGCAGCAGTCTCCTCTGTGAAACGAGACGACAGTCCTAAGGTTCGTAATCTTCTAAACACATATATAATCTCATGGAGAGACTCAATGGAATGTATCTGATGAAATGCATTTGGTGGAATCATATTAGTTGATCGAACATGTCCGTCACTTGTCTCTTGGAGCAGAGATCTCTGCAACAATCCTTGAACGTTGTTTCTTGAAGGTAAGTAAATATTGATCTCAATTAATCCACCTACATAATTTACTCTTAATTGGTTTGTGTAACTGCGTTTCGTCCTGTAGTTAGAAGCTCCAGTAAGCAGAGTTTGTGGTCTGGATACTCCGTTTCCACTTGTGTTTGAGCCATTCTACATGCCCACCAAGAACAAGGCAAGTTCCTTTTCTCTTATCATGTTGCTCCGACCCAAAGAGCAGTTTCTAACATATCATGTGCTCTTGTTTGACGCAGATATTGGATGCAATCAAAACAACTGTGAATTACTAGCTGTTCTATATGTTTCTCTGTTATCCCATTCGTCAATGTAACCAATTCTACAAATGTAAAACCTTTTCTACTTTAAATAAGTCCATTAATTTCCACCAGATATATTGTCTTTGAGATTTAGCCGTGAACATTTTAGACTCAATTGTATACATAATCCAAGTTTTCTTACAAGACTAAAGAAGACATGTTATTTAAAATGTTATTTTAAAAATGTTATTTTATAAATTTTTATAATTGTAATATGTTTAAAAATATTAATAAACATTATATTATTAAATAGTATTAAACATTCTTAAATTTTTTATTAAACATTAATAAACATTTTAAAATTTCTATAAAAATATTATATTATTAAATCTTAAGATCTTATACATGTTCTTCCAATAACATGGATTGTTTGTGAGAACAGTATTGTAGTTCTTTTATGCATTGTTTGTGAGAGTTGTGACGTATGCGTTACAGAGTGATAGAGTTGATGAACCGGTGATGTGCCGGTGGCTCTAGTCCGTTATAAACATTGTATCATTCAGATAAGGAAATAAAGATTACGTTCTTCATTCTTATCAATTGGTGCGGTGAAACTGTGATTGGAGGGTCAACGCGAGTGAAGAATTAGGTTTTGTGAAATTGGGGATTTTACCAAATTGAAGAATCAGAGGATCGGAGATGGAGGTAGAGCAAGATTCATCGATTAGAGAGCTAACAGCGGCGGAGCAAACAGCGGCTTCAGCTATTGAGTTTTACGATCAATTGGCGGAGATGACTTCGATGGTTCATTGTGAAGAATCACGTTTGGATTCAAGAATCGCCGCTCAGGATCAACAGTTCTTGGAAATTAAGCGGAAGCTGGGTTTTGTGATAAACAATTTATCTGGGAAAGAGACAGTGCAAGAAGTTGGAGGCACAAGTCAAATTACCACTTCAAGATCGCAAGATCAAACCAATCAGCAAATTCTTTCTCGGAACCTTGCCGTAGTGATATTAGGCCTAGGATCAGAGAAAACCTTCTCAACAATGTGGAGATGGCCGTGTTTGAGGGTGTGGGAATTTATGGTTGGATTGCGCTTGTTGAGCGTTTCTTTCGAATGGGTGGATACAACGATGCAGAGAAACTAGTCTTAGCTTCAGGGAGCTTGCAAGGAGAAGCATTGAGCTGGTACAACTTGGAAATTAACAAGAGACAGTTTGAAAGTTGGGTTCAGTTTAAGTCGGGATTGATGCTGAAATTTGGATCGAAGATTAGAGGACCAAGTATAAGTTTGTTTCGTATCAAACAGACAGGAACAATAGAAGAGTATATACAACGATTTGAGGATCTTTCATCACAAGTATCTGGGTTGGATGAGCAGAAACTTGAAGGGATTTTTCTCAATGGATTAACACGGGAAATGCAGGAGCTTGTTCATATGCAGAAGCCACGTAATTTGCCGGAGATGATGGCTGTAGCGAGAGATATGGAGTCATGTATAAAGAGAAAAGTTGTTAAAGAAGAGTTGATGTTGGCCAGTAAAGAGAATAAGGAGATTTATGGATCAGATTCTGCAGTGACTATGCTAAACGAATCAAGTCAAGAAGCAGGTTCACATAAGACTGGGTCAATATTAGATTCTGTGCAGAAGATTGAGGATTATTCATCTCAGGTTAATGGGTTAGATGATCAGGAGTTAGAAGGGACATTGTTGAATGGATTAACACAAGGGATTATGAAAGGGAATGGAGATAACATGGTGAAAAAGATTGAGTTGCCAATTTTTCATGGATTGTATCCATGTAGTTGGATAACACAGGTGGAAAGATTAATTCGATTTGATCGACATACTGACATAGAGAAGATACAGTTGGTAACGCAGAAATTAAAGGGAGATGCTCTTAGTTGGTTCAAGAATGTGTCTTTCAAGAATTGGAAAGATTTCAAGTCAAAGTTGTATGTTCGATTTGGGAATTTGGCTCCAGTTACTCTGCAGCCATTGTCAGCTCTGAAACATGAGCCTTCCTTAGCCACAAAATCATTGGCAGAGACTGATTTGCATCAAGAACAGGAACCGCATGAGGAAAATGCTGCCGACTGGGCGTCAGATGGTGTTCTCCAATCACAAAAAGTTGAGAATTCAGTCTTGGAGGTTCATCGAGATGCATCATTGAATCAATATCAGTCACAACCTGAACTAGTTTCTGATGCTTTACACTCTGAACCAGGGAAAGTGAGTTCAGTATTGGAAAATAAAGAAAAGATGGATAAACAGTTTATTCACAAGATCATTAAGATGGTTGGTGTTAATGGTAATGTTGAGAGGTTGCAGGAAGAGAGAAACATCATGAAAACTTGTTCTCCACTAATACATGCTTCTGGTTCTGTGAAATTGAGAATCGATACATCAGCTATCCATCAAGAAGTGATTTTTGTGTTTAACAATCAAGAAGCTTTGGTACAAGAGGTGATTATGCAGAACGAAAAGAGTGATTATGAAGAGTTGATTCCGACAATAGAATTTTCTCAGGCCAAGAAAAATAATGTGTATAGGAAAAATGCATTGATCTTAAAAGAGAAATCAAATGACATTCAAGAGCATAATGTGGACATGGAATCAAGTCTGAGGATCTTGGGAAAAGTAGCAGCTAAGAGACAACAACAAATTTGTTCCAAATCCTGGAAATTCAAATACAAAGACACGCTAGAGACAAGCAAACATAATCCTACAAGCGCTCAGTTTTGGGAAGAAGATACTGCAAAGCTGTGGATATCAACTTATGGTACACTGCAGTCTCATAGCCATCATGTGCAAAGACGTTTCTCATTTAAGTTGTGCACACTTTATTACTTTTCTGTGTGGCACTGTTGGAGAATTAAGACACTATCACAACTTGGAATTGGGAAACAAAAGGATGCAGTAACGTTTTGGTGGTGGTTGCTAAAAAATATAAGAGAGTTGCAGGTTTTGATTGCCACAGAATGGATGCAGATTTGCGATAACGCATACAAGGGGGATACTTATGCTCTGTCTTATGTTACATTGACAAGTGACAACTTCTATGGGGATGAGAACTCAATTGTAGATGATGTCACAAGAAAAGTTGAGTGTCACTTCAAGAATAAACAAAGAAAAATGGGAAGGTATCAACATAGCCTCAAAGTTTTGCTGCGACAATGGGAAGTAACTATGGA
Source organism: Camelina sativa (assembly GCF_000633955.1). Lineage (NCBI taxonomy): Eukaryota > Viridiplantae > Streptophyta > Magnoliopsida > Brassicales > Brassicaceae > Camelina > Camelina sativa. Next base: position 23,683,732 of record NC_025689.1, read on the forward strand.
TTTTCAGTGGTGGTTGGCATGGTTATTTTGTTGGAAGAACAAGGCTGAGAATAGCCAGTCGAATTCATGGATCTTAGAAATGGAACAAGCCAGTTACAAAGTGACTGGAAACAGAGTGCAGAAGCGAGGGTCAACACAGTTTCTATGTAGTGTTATCCAGCACCGGATATGGCACAGATGGAATTCTAAGCAACTACACACAGTCCTAACAAGTGGGAGGGATTTAATTGGAAACGCTATTACACAGGACACCTGGTCTGCTGCAACTGTATACAAGAGAGGCTATTATTCAGTGTGGCATCGCTGGAGAAAGAAGAAATTGCAGAAGATTAGCTTCCAACTATAGCTGACCAGCAACTAAACTGAGACACTACGGTGCGGAGGATCAAGGTTCGTGCAGCAGCTCTACCATAGCATCAGCGATCATCATCATTGGTTTTGATCGTCACTACATTTGCTACTGCACAGCTTGAGGACAAGCTGTTTTAAAACGGGGGAGTATTGATAAGCTCACTATGTGTATACAAGAAGGAGGAATAGAGTGTAAGCAGAGACATGAGGGAGCACGTGCAAGGGACTGAAGTCATTTGTATATAAACTGAGAACAGTATTGTAGTTCTATGCATTGTTTGTGAGAGTTGTGACGTATGTGTTGCAGAGTGATAGAGTTGATGAACCGGTGATGTGCCGGTGGCTCTAGTCCGTTATAAACATTGTATCATTCAGATAAGGAAATAAAGATTACGTTCTTCATTCTTATCATTTTATTGCTATACCTGTATTCTCGTGGACGAGTTTTCAAATACAATTAGTCCATTTGTATTACTACATGTGTATTATAGACTATAGTGGACGAGTTAGTTCAAAAAAAAAAAGACTATAGTGGACGAGTTTTCAAATCCGATGCTCTGTCCGACCGTTGCTAGTTCTTACCTAGTATACAAAGTTCTCCACAACAAACAAACTTACCCATTGGGGAAGATCCACAATTTTCACCCGAACAAAAACACTTTTCTATATGCTATCTTGGAACTTCATATAATTCTCCGACTCATTCATAAAGAATCGATGCTGGGTTTGCATATTCAATGATTATAAATTTTACATTCGCCGATAATACCAGTGTCTAAAGATCATCTCCCAGATGCGTCGATCATGCCAAAAGTGTTCTCATTGTTGTTTATAATCAAATTGGGGAAAACATAAACAAGAATTGCGGTTAAAATTATGCAAATTTTTTTTGGTTTAAATGCAGAATAAGTCCTACAAAAATATAAGAAAGTCAACAATGAAAAATGAAAATTAGAAAAACAAACCACGGGTCCTATCATTCCTCCTTCTACTATACAATGAAAACATTCTCTACCCACGAGAGTCCATTTGGACCCAAACCTAACAATTCCTTCACACACACAAATTCTTGTCTAAAGAAAGACTACTAGAAAATACACGAACCTCACAGCGAACATTCAACCGCAACCGCTACAAAACGCTTGACATTAGTCTCTTACCAATTTCAAATGCTCGCCCTCACTACAAGATTAGTTTTACATCACTCACTTACTCACTATAGCTATTTGAGTTCTACAAAGCCTTACATAAATCTACAAAGCCTTACATAATAAATCTACAGTGGCGGACCAGGATAAAAATTTAGGGAGGTCAATTACAGGGAAAAAATATTAATAGGGAGGTCAATAGAGCAGAATTTACCATCTGTGCTACCAAAATTTTTTGTAATTACATGTAAAAATAAATTGTTTGGTTAGTTTATCCAGGTCAGGTGACCACCTCCTTCCTTAGTAGGTTCGGCGTCCGCCGTTGTAAATCTATCGTAACTAGATAGTTTACCGGTACACTTTGATAACTCTGTCAGATAAATCTATAACTCTATAAGTATACAAAAAATATCTATTAACAACTTAAGTCTATCAATATTAAAAATTAATATAAAATAATTATTGAAGAAAAAACTGAAATCTAATATTATCTCATATTTGAAAAACTAACATTATCTTAAATATATTTGTTACTAGAAGTAGACTCGCGCGATGCACGAGATAACTTTATAAAAATTTTAACATATTTTAGAATTATTAAAATATTTAAAACTTTATATTATGTGTTTCGATAAATTATTTTATGTTTGTTTTTTGTTTTGTTTTTAAATAAGTATTCTCAGTCACTTAAAATGAATGACTATTGATTAGTTAAACATTAAACTGAATTTTTTTGTTTATATGAAAGGTTACTTTAAAAATATTTAGTCTGTATATAATACATAGAACTCCTCATGTTTTGATGCACAATCAAGACGTACAAACATTTTTTACGTTGGGAAAAAGAACACTGATTACGTATAAAATAAAATGCGGCTGAACATGGACATTATGTGTTAGTTTGTCTGCTTTTAACATAATCTATAAAACATCAATATATTCTAAAACCATACACCTACAAGAAGGAC
>NC_025689.1:23689957-23690403 GCF_000633955.1 Camelina sativa
AATTTCATTAATTAGATAACTAAATGTAGCATAAATAATTTTTATATTTATATATTACCAGCATGCTTCACACATGCTTAAAAAGTTTTATTATTATAATTTGAATGTTTTAGCAATAAAATATTTTAATCTTAATCAATTATACAAATGACTTCAAATGCATTTGTGTTCTAGAAGTAGAATTATTTGTGTTTCTTGATTAATTGCATTTGGAAAAGAAAGTTCGTTGTTAGCTATTTCTATATTTTTATCACGTACTTTATATCTATTGAACACACTAAATGCAAACTGAATTTTAGTTTAGAATTGAGTAAATAATGTTATTAAAATATATTGATATATCATTATATCAAATAAAATTTGTTTTTTTTTTGTGTTATACTTTTCTGTTTAAAAATAATATATATATATGTTGTATTATACTCAAAATGACCAGCAAAAAAGAG
>NC_025689.1:23690503-23707200 GCF_000633955.1 Camelina sativa
CAGAACTGCTGGTAGAGAGCTGGATCCATGTAGTATTGAGGTGGGATTGGACNCCGCGAGTGTCAAAATGTTGACCTTGCTGCTGGCAGAACTGCTGGTAGAGAGCTGGATCCATGTAGTATTGAGGTGGGATTGGACGGTAACTTGGATAACCTGGATAAGCAGCTGGAGGTGGGAAGCCATAGGGTGATCTGGGAAGGTGCTTGGTTGAGTACGTCGGTGGTGCTCGGCCGAGTGGGTGCTTGAGTGACCCAGTCGAGTGCCTCGAAGACTGATGTTCTCGGGTACTTGAGCTCCTCTTCCTCTGATTTGGCTCATACATTGAAGCCCTAGCTGGTTCCAAAGGGTTTGCAACTCTTGAAAGTGCTCTAGTTGAGCTACTTCTCCTCAAAGGGCTTACTGGTGAAGGTGAAGAATTCCCACTCTTCAAGTCAGCAACCTCCTTCTTTAAGCCCTTGATAGACTTAGCCATGTTGGTCATCTTCTTCTTCAGCTTATCAAACCTCTTCCCATGCCACTTGTTCCACTTTTGCAAAAGTGTCAACCTCTTGCTAGTCTCCCTCACTCCTCTACTATCCCTTGGGTTGGGCTCATAATCCTCAAAATAAAACTGCTCCTCCCCATCAGCCACTTGTGCATTCCCAGCTTCCTCAACTCTAGCTTGAACTACTCCATCAAATAAGTGCTCCTCAGCTGGCCAAAAGTCAATGTTGGCTCCTTCTTGAATGGTGGTGAGCTCTTGGTTAGGCAAGATCAATTGTTTCCTTCCAAGTGTAGGAAGCTCAAAATTGAAGATGTGATTTCCTTGATGCATCTCCTTGGCTAGGATGAGAGTAGAGGTGAGGTAGCTTGAGTCAATCCATCTTGGTGAGACCCTTTCTCCTCTAAGTGGGACCTTGGCAGCTTGTAGAATTGGAGTAATGATGCCTCCAATGGTTAGTGCTCCTCTTGAGCCTTTGTTCTCCAACTTGCCTACCCAATTTCTCAAATGTATCTTATGGTATATGAGCACCATTGCAAGATCAGTCTCTACAGTGCTCCCAAGGATGATGGTCCCATCTCTGGCTTTGAGGATGATCTCATTGAGAGCCATATCAATCATCTTTAGCTCCCCCTCATTGATATTCCCAGTCTCCTTCCTTGCAAAGAAGGTGTTGGCAAGAGCTTTGTGGAAGTACCTTAGGACTCGGATCCTTATCCTTGAGCTCTTAGAATTGGAGGATGAGTAGAGTTTGTTGTCCCCAATGGTTTCCCAAACTAAATAGAGCTCCTCTCTTGGTATCATCAAGCTCCTATTTCTCCCAACTTCAAAACCAAACACATTGGCTATCTTTCTCATTGAAAGCTCATGCTTCTTCCCCTTGATTGTGAAGGAAATGTGACCAGCTCCAGCCTCAGCATCCTTCCTTGCATATGTATGCAACTTGACAGTGGCTAGGAACTCACAACTTTCTTCTTTGTAGCCCTCCATGCAAAGCCCCATGAACTTGGTTAAGTTACTTTTCTCAAAAAGAAACTCCACATCTTCATCAATGGCAAGCTTCTCCATGGTTTCCTTGTGAGGATATCTAGTCCCCAAGAACTCCATTCTCATGAAAGCATCATAAAGCTGCCTCTTTGACAACCCACAAGATTCTGCTTCCCCATCATCCTCTAACTCTTCTTCTTCACTTTCTTCCTCACTCTCATTTTCACTCTCCTCTTGCTCAACCTCAACTGTTGGCCTCTTCCCTTTGGCCTTGTGTCTCCTCATAAACTCATTGAGAGTTGGCTCCCTTTCCTCCTCACTTTCAGTCCTCTCAGGATCTTCCTCAACTGATTCTCTCCTTGGACTCGGCATCTGGCTCGACCGGCTGCTCGAACCACCACTCGGTCGAGTGCATGATCGAGTGGGGCGTCGAGTTGTCTTTCCAGCTTCTCTCCTTCTTTCAAGGCCAGCATCACGACGTTCCATGGATGTTGCAGCGGTTTGTTGAGACTTCCTAGTGATCTTAGAAGACATTTTCAAAAGGAACTGAAAGGAATAGACTCAAAGCTCAAAGTTAATAGGTTAGTGACCCAAAAACTTGAAAGAACAAAGCTTGAGCAAAAGATGAACTTTGAAAGAGATTTTAAAACTTGAATTTAGTTGTTTTTAGCAAATGAGAGAGTGTGAGAGGTATAGGATCGTGCAAGTCCTATTTAAAGAAGCTAAGGGGACAAGGAGACAAGGGTGGAGCGTCCATACCATTCAAATTTGAATTGGGAATCTTTGACTTGCTTTTGGCTGCCACTCGACCCCACACTCGACCAACACGTGGTCGAGCTCCTTTACCCAAGTTTGAAAATTCAAAATTTTGCTTCCTTTTCTCCCTCCACTCGATCATTCTAGAAGAATGGGAATCGAATGGGCCTCACTCCTTCTCCAACTCGGTCGAGTACCTCTTGTGGGGTGGTCGAGTGGGCCTGCGAATCTCCTTGCCCAAGTCCAAATTTCTCCATACCCAACTCCGTTCTCACTAAAAGGCCTGTCCAACACAAACATAAAAGAAAACACATCAAAACTACTAAGAAATTAAACCATATTTACAAAGGATACCTTAGAGACTTCCTCCCTAGTGAGCTTGTTTAGAGTCACTAAGCTTGACTTTTGGTTTCCTTCTTAAACTTGGTCTAGATACCAAGGAGGTGATGAAATCCTCCCTGGAACCTCTTGGTCACTGTGAAGTTGATCCTTGATCACCTCACCCTTAGCACACAAACCATACTTTTTCTTGATTTTGAGCCTTGGTCTTCCTTTCCTCAAAGACCTCTTGTTCAGCTTAACTTGGAGATCCTCAACCATACTAGACAGCTCTTGAACTGACTTCTTAAGCTTTTCCACAGAATCTTCTTGAAGAGAGAGCTCAGCCTTTGGAGTTGCCTTATCACTTAAGACCTCTTGACCACCTTTGTCTTTGATAGTAAAAGGCTGATCATCAATGGTAGGAAGGTTGGTTGGGTTATAGATATTGAACTTCATAACTATACCCTCAGCAATATTCAAGGTCACAAGACCTTCCTTGACATCAATGACTGCTCCAACAGTGGCTAAGAATGGCCTCCCAAGGATGATAGGATCTTCAGGTTCCTTGTCCATCTCCAATACCACAAAATCTGTATGAACCCTTGCCTTCCCTATCTTGAGTGGGACATTCTCCAACCTTCCAACTACTTCTCTGTTTGACCCATCAGCTAGGCATACATGGAGGTTGGTGGATTTGAAATCAGTTCTCCCAAGCTTTTGAGCTATGGAGTATGGCATCACACTAGTTGAAGCTCCCAAATCACAAAGGCATTGGTTGTAGTGGAGGTAACTGATTGTGCAAGGCAGATAGAATGGTCCTGGATCCTTAAGCTTAATTGGGATGATCACTCCTCCAAGGTTCTCAAGATCCTTCTCATCTTGAGCTTGAGCCTTCTTCTTTGACAAATCAAGCAAAAAATCTCTATAGAGAGGATAAGGTTCATACTGTTCCAAGGCAGGTCCTCTCTCCTCTTCTTGGTAAGCAATGATGATCTCTTGAATAGCCATCACTTCCTCTTGTTTCTCAACCACAACTTCTTCCTTCAAAGCTTTCTCATCCTCTTGTTGCTTAGCCAACATCTCCTTTTTCTCAATTATTTCCCTTAATTCCTTGATCCTTTGTGCTTTGAAACGTCCTGGGAATGGTAGAGGTGGTTTGTAAGCAGGAGGAATGTACTTAGCAGGTTTAACAGCTCCTGATCCTTCAGCTCGATCGACCACTCGATCAGGCACTCGGTCGAGTGCTGGCTCGAGTACCTGGTCGAGTGCAATGGCGGATTCAGATTTCTCTGCACAAACTTCACTCAAAGCTTCAATAACTGACCAATCCTCCCCATCTTGAACATCACTGTCCTCAGTGACTTCCTCATCAGAGATATGGATGGCTTTTGCAGTGAACTCCCTTGGATTTTGAACAGCTTTTCCAGGGAGTTGGTTGGGTTTAGGAGCAGAAGTAGAGGCAATGTTGCTCTCCATATACTTCACTCTAGAGTTGAGACCTTCAAACTTCATGTTCAGGTCATTATACTGGGATGTGAGCCTTTGATTCAACTCAGCAAACTGTTTGGCTTCCTCAATCTTTCCTTGTGTTTGCCCAATCAACAACTGTTGCATCATAGCTCTTAAGTCTTGTTCTTGGCCTTGGTTAGTCTGAAACCCTGGTGGGGGACACAACTGAGGCTGGAACACTTGATGTTGTTGTTTGGGGACATAGTTTTGTTGTTGTTGAGGCTGTTGAGGTGGATACACTTGGTCTTGAGGGTTAGCCACATTGGTACTCCTATAAGAGAGGTTGTTGTTCTTGAAACCCCCTTGGTTGTAGCCTTTGAAACCTCCCTGGTTTTGCATGTAGCACAACTCAGCAAATTCAGTCTCCCCCTCTTGAACTGGAACCTCTTCTTCACCAATGAAGTGAATAGACTTTTGTTGGCTAAGAAGGATCTTGTCAAGCTTCTTATTGACCATCTTCAAGTCCTTCTTGTACTTGTCCTCTTGATCAATTGATGATGACCTTATGGTTCTGTCATAGTCCTCATTATAGTTGCCATCTGACTGAGCAAGATTCTCAACTAACTCCCAGCCTTCTTCCACATTCCTGTTGAGGAAGTTGCCATTAGAAGCTGTGTCAAGAAGCATCCTGATCTTGGGAAGCACTCCTCTATACAATGTACTTAAGAGTGACTCATTGCTGAAGCCATAATGAGGGCATTGAGTCTGGAATCCTTTAAACCTCTCCCAAGCTTCACAAAAGCTTTCATTGTTTCTTTGAGCAAACCCAGAAATTTCATTCCTCAATCTAGCAGTCCTTGCATTTGAGAAAAATTTTGCCAAGAAAGCCTTCTTGCAAGCATCCCATGTGGTTATTGCTCCAGTAGGAAGAGTCTTCTCCCAAAGGTGTGCCTTATCTCCAAGTGAGAATGGGAAGAGCCTCAACTTGAATCCATCTTCACTCACTCCATTGATCTTTGTAAGACCACAGATTCTGTCAAACTCATCAAGATGATCTAGTGGATCCTCCATTGGCAACCCATGGAACTTGTTGGCTTGAATCATGGAGATCAATCCACTTTTGATCTCAAAGTTGTTGTTTGGCACTGTTGGAGGCACAATACCAGCCCTTTGGTTGTGGGTGTTGGGTGCATCTCCAGCACTAATGTGCCTAGGTCTCTGCTCATGGTTAGCTTGTTGCTCCATGATCATTGGATCCTCTTGCTGAACTTGAACTACTCTTCTTCTCTGATTTCCCAAACCCTTTTGCTTCCTATGGATGTTGTCAATAGGCCTTTGAAGATTGTCTTTCCCCTTACACCTTGTGTGCATCAACAAACGCGAGTACAGACTCGAACAAGTTCACAATTGAGCTCAGGCTCGTGTGGGTGGTTGAGTCGACTGGGAAGTGGTGTCCAAATGTACACGGCTTCTGACTCGATCAAGTGCTCGATCACTACTCGGTCGAGTGGTGGTCGAGTGGTTGGTCGAATGGGTACCTGAAATTCAAGACAACCCAGCAACAGAAGATTCGAGTCCAGCAACTTCAGAAGTGTATAAACGATCTTAATGTTAGACTAATATGGATCCTAAATGTCACAAAAACACACTCAGATGGGCACTGGCGCCAAATTGAAACAAGATCTTTTTGGTGTGGGTGATGAATGATGATGAATGTATGCAATGAGATATGAATGGATGGATGGTAAGGTGTTTCAATTCCCCTTATGCAGTTGCAGTATAAGAGGTGTCAATCCTAAATGAGTGTTTGTGAACAATTAAGATATGTATATGAATCAAAGTTAAGCCAAATGTAAAGATTGTTTGTCACTAACAATCCTAAGATGAAAAAGTAAAATGCAGAAAGTAAACTACAAGAACTAAGAGCTAAATGCAAATATAACAGAATGATTGCAGTAGTTATGAACCAAGAACAGAAAAGAAACTATGCTAATGAACTAATGCAATACAATAATGAATAGGACCATGAGTAAATGAAACAGAAATGCAAATAGAATGATACTAGAGATAAGACAGAACAACTACAAAACATAAACAAGAGTTCTGGGGATGAACTCGAGCTAGCACTCGATCGAGTGTAGATCGAGTGCAGGGTCGAGCTAGATAAATCCGGGAAACAGAGCAACACAATAAAAACAGAGCAATGCAAAAACGAATCAAACAACAAGCAAGCAACAGGATTAAGACTTAAAAATCAATAAACAAAGAAGGCCTTGAGGAGGGATTCATGGGCTAGACTAATGAATGAGGTTATCACACTTTGGCCAACAAATCTCAAGCAAAGCTTTGAGCTAATCTCTAGACATATAAATCTAAGACAAGTTTCTTCCACTCTCATGGCAAGAATCAATCAAACCTATGCATCTCTAGACTTGTTCTCACAAAGTAAAGAATCTACACAAGCAGGCATTAAGCAATACATCTCATACCAAACAAGACCTCTAATCTCTTAGCAAGCCTAATGGTAAGCTCTAGATCTAGTCTTATCTATGCTCCTTAAACATTGGTGTGATGCTAAGATGCTTGAAATCAAACCCTAACCTCTCAGTTCAGGATTAGCATTAAGAACATCTAGCCTAGAAGAGATTCTACCACAATCAAGCTTGACCAAAGCAAACAAACCTCAAACATAGCCTAGCCTAACCAATCCTCAAGATCCTAAGTACTACACACATGAACACATGATGAACATCAAAGTCATAAACCCAGAAAATCTTGAAACTTGCATTAAATGAAGATAAGAACAAGATCTACAATGTTGCAAAAGGAATCAAACCCAAATTCTTAATATATTGAAAGTTATGGAACCAACAATATTGAAGAATCTAAGAGTTTTCTTAAAAAGGGTACAAAATCTAAGAAAATGAAAAGGCAAAGGGAATAATTCCTTAAAAGGTAAAAACTAGGTTTCTGACTCTCTAAAAAGTTGCACACTTTGGTGGCTGCAGGTACAAGGCTTTATATAGGAGAGGAGGTGGAAGCCCTAAAAACAATAAAAGACAAAATAGTCAACGGCTCGGTCAACTCGACCTGTGCTCGGTCGAGTGGCAGGTCGAGCTGGCTTCTCTCGTGCATTCTCCACTCGGTCGAGTCCTCCTCAGCACACGGTCGAGTGTCTGGTCGAGTGTGCGGTCGAGTTGGACTCTGGACCTTGGTTCCTCAGCCTTAACTCTATTGCTTTTCCTTCATGATTGGCTCACTTCTCCACAGCATAGCTTCCATGCTCCTTAAGCTCCAAAATCACCTGAATATACATGAAAAGATGCAAATGCAATGCAACTAAACTCTAATGCATGATTATTGCTAAAGCTATACAATAATGGCCTAAATGGATAGCAAAAGATGCAAAAGATGTGAATAAACTAAGGGAAAACATGGTAAAATATATGAACATCACACAGCTACAACCAGAACAAATAAACTGACCTTGCTCATTTTGGTAATCTTGAACCGACCGTACAACAGTCCCAACAATTCTTCTGAAGAAAGAGCTACGTTTCTGATTCTAGGAGAAAAAAGCATTAGATGATTAGCTCCCAAAATCTGTTTAGAGTTTTCTATTTTTGTGTTTTGGGATTCTTCTCTATATATAGAGAGAGTCTAGGTTATTGGGAAAACAGTTTTTGATTCTAATTAATAAAAAGCAGAGAGTTTTCATCTCTAATCTGGTGGATTTCTAGAGTTTTTCTTAATCAAGTTCACGCTTGAGAACTTGATTTCTAACTAGGTTTCGTGCTTGCTAATCCTAGAGTTTCCGACTGCGTCAAGTGGTATCAAAGCAGGCTTTTTCCTGTTTCTTTTTCAAGGCTTGATCAGCTATGGGAGATCAATCTGTGACCAAAGCAGACTTTGAGGGTTTTACCGAGGCTATTACCTCGGCTCTAACTGCTTTGACCGATCAGATGACAAATTTGATGACAAATTTGACAACTGAGATCAGAAACAACAACAACGCAAATCAGCAAAGAGGAATAGAAGGAGGACAAGGGCTTAACGAAAATCAGCACAAACACAGAGGAAGAGGAATCCCAAGGGTAGACAACAATCGTGCTATTATTAATGAAAGCTCAAGTTCTGATGAAGAGGAAGCTGTGGAGGATGAAGTTGAGCGAAGAAATCAACAGAATAATCATGATTACCGTGTAAAGGCTGACATTCCATTGTTCTATGGAACTATGAGTGTTGAAGAGTTTCTAGATTGGCAAATAAGCGTCGATAGGTTCTTTGAAGTCATGGGTGTCCCTGAAAACAAGCAAGTTAAGATGGTGGCAATTAGGCTGAAGAGTACTGCTGCTGTGTGGTGGGATAAACTTGTTATTCAGAGGCAAAAACAAAGAAAGGGGCCAGTCAAGACATGGAGGCGGATGAAACAGTTCATGATGGATAGGTTCTTTCGAGAGGACTATGAACAGATTCTCTATAAGATGTATATTGAATGTGTTCAAGGAAAAAGGACTGTGACAGAGTATACAATAGAGTTTCTGAGAGTAATGATCTTGGAGAGACAGAAAATCAGAAAGTGGCAAGATATATAAGTGGGTTAAAGAGCTCTATTCAAGAGAAGATGGGTTTACAAACTGTATGGACTGTGCAAGAGGCTTCTAGCCTAGCTTTGAAAGCTGAGTGAATTGAGAAATCTCCTCGCAATTTCACTTCTTTAAGAAGATATTCACCTCAGAATAATTTTGAATTAATAGGCGATAAGGAGAAGAGTGCAGTAACAAAGGATACTAACCTTGGGAACAAAAGAGCTGGAAGTTCTAATAATGGTTCTAATAATGCTCAGCCGAATAAACCACCAATCCGGAAGCAAAGTAACACTTATGCGAGACCATCCATCGACAAGTGTTTCTGTTGTCAAGGACAAGGTCACAAATCAAATGTTTGTCGGAGTAGGAGAACTACAGTTTTGCTAGAGGAGGAAGAAGAACATGAAGAAGAGGATGAATATGCAGGTGTTGATTTTGCTGAAGAAGAATCGAATGAGATGATAAAANACTGTATGGACTGTGCAAGAGGCTTCTAGCCTAGCTTTGAAAGCTGAGTGAATTGAGAAATCTCCTCGCAATTTCACTTCTTTAAGAAGATATTCACCTCAGAATAATTTTGAATTAATAGGCGATAAGGAGAAGAGTGCAGTAACAAAGGATACTAACCTTGGGAACAAAAGAGCTGGAAGTTCTAATAATGGTTCTAATAATGCTCAGCCGAATAAACCACCAATCCGGAAGCAAAGTAACACTTATGCGAGACCATCCATCGACAAGTGTTTCTGTTGTCAAGGACAAGGTCACAAATCAAATGTTTGTCGGAGTAGGAGAACTACAGTTTTGCTAGAGGAGGAAGAAGAACATGAAGAAGAGGATGAATATGCAGGTGTTGATTTTGCTGAAGAAGAATCGAATGAGATGATAAAAATTGTACTTGAAAGGGTCTTGTTATCATCTAAGGAAGAAGGACAGCGAAAAAAAGTGTTCAGAACAAGGTGTTTAATTAACGACAAAGTCTGCAACTTGATTGTGGATAATGGTAGCACAGAAAACCTAGTTTCTCATAAACTGGTTGAATATCTGAAGTTACCCACAACGCCACTTGAGAAGCCATATGCTTTAGGATGGGTGAGTAAAGGCTCTCGATATCGAGTAACACTGTCTTGTAAGGTTCCGATCTCCATTGGAAAATATTACAAAGAAGAGGTATTGTGTGATGTTCTCGACATGGATGTTTGTCATATCATACTTGGTCGTCTTTGGCAGTACGATAATGACGTTACATATCGAGGAAGAGATAATGTGTTAATGTTTTCATGGAATGGGCACAAGATTGCTATGGCTCCTGTTTCACACCTTGATCATAATTCAGGGAGGAAAAATACTAATTTCTTGGTATTGACATATAGTGAAAGAGAGCTAGGTGAAGCAATAAAAGAATCTAAATGTATCTGTCCGGTGGTTATTAAAGGGCTGATGAGTGTTATAACAGAAGAAGTAACAACTCCAAAAGAAATACTAGAGACTCTGCAAGATTTTAAGGAGCTAATTGCAGATGAGTTACCACAAGAATTACCTCCTATGCGCAACATTCAGCATCAGATTGACCTTATTCCATGATCAAGCTTACCAAACCTTCCCCATTACCGTATGAGTCCTAAAGAAAATGAGATTTTGAGGGAACAAATTGAAGATCTGTTAAGGAAAGGGTTCATTCGTGAAAGTATGAGTCCTTGTGCAGTGCCAGTCCTCTTTGTTCCTAAGAAAGGAAATCAATGGTGGATGTGTGTAGATAGCAGAGCTATCAACAAGATAACTATCAAGTATCGTTTCCCTATTCCTAGATTGGACGACATGCTTGACGAGTTAATTGGTTCTAAGTTCATTTCTAAGATAGATCTTCGCAGTGGATACCATCAGATTCGAATTAGGCCTCGAGATGAATGGAAGACAGCATTTAAGAGCAAAGATGGATTGTATGAGTGGTTGGTGATGCCATTTGGGCTGTCAAACGCCCCTAGTACCTTCATGCGGCTGATGAACCAAGTTCTTTGTCTGTTTACAGGTTATTCTATGGTGGTTTATTTTTATGATATTCTGATCTATAGTAAAACAAAAGAAGATCATTTGGAGCATGTGAGACAAGTGTTGCAGGTCTTAAAAGAGAATAAGTTGTACATTAATCTGAAAAATGTACTTTCAGCACCAATAAGTTGCTCTTCTTAGGTTTTGTTGTTGGAGAAGAAGGAATTCATGTTGACAAAGATAAAGTGAAAGCTATTAGGGATTGGCCTGTCCCAAAATCAGAAAGTGATATACGCAGCTTTCATGGTCTTGCTACATTCTATAGGAGATTTATAAGAGATTTCAGTACTATTACTTCTCCTATTACCGAGCGCTTGAAGAAAGGAAAGTTTCACTGGGGTCTCGAGCAAGAGAAAAGTTTTGAGTTAATCAAAGAAAAGCTATGTACTGCACCAGTTCTAGCATTGCCTAATTTTGATAAAGTGTTCCAAGCTGAATGTGATGATAGTGGAGTGGGAATAGGTGTTGTTTTGTCTCAAGAAAAACGACCAGTAGCTTTCTTCAGCGAGAAATTGAGTGAAGCTCGACAGAAATGGAGCACCTATGATCAAGAGTTCTATGCAGTATTTAGAGCCTTAAGGCAGTGGGAGCATTATTTGATTCAGAGAGAGTTCATTTTGTTCACTGACCACCAAGCTTTGAAGTTCCTTCACAGCCAAAAGGTGATTAACAAAATGCATGCTCGTTGGGTTAGCTTCCTGCAGAAATTCCCTTTTATAATCCAGCATAAGTCAGGTGCACTTAATAAAGTGGCTGATGCTTTGAGTAAGAGAGCGTCATTGTTAGCTACTTTAACACAAGAGATTGTGGGATTTGAGTTTATGAAGGAGTTGTATGAGAATGATGTTGAATTCAAGGAACTATGGGTCAAATGCAACGAGAAGCATCCTTCTGTAGATTTTCATATTCGAGAAGGCTATTTTTTTTAAAGGAGATCGATTGTGCATCCCTTGCTCATCGCTAAGAGAGAAGTTGATCCGTGATTTGCATGGGAGTGGTCTTAGTGGGCATTTGGGAAGAGATAAGACTATCGCTAGCCCAGAGGAGCGATACTTTTGGCCACACTTAGGGAGAGATGCTGGAGCCATTGTCAATAGGTTTTATATTTGTCGTGTCAAAAGGCCAATCGCAAAACACTGGTCTTTACATGCCTTTACTTGTTCCTGATGATATTTAGCAAGACTTGGCTATGGATTTTGTGTTGGGATTGCCTCGTACACAACGGGGAGTGGATTCTATGTTTGTGGTAGTTGACAGATTTTCCAAGATGACACATTTCATTGCTTGCAAGAAGACTGCAGATGCATCCAACATAGCCAAATTGTTTTTCAGGGAAGTGCTGCGCCTTCACGGAGTTCCTAAGTCGATTACTTCAGATAGAGACACAAAGTTTCTAAGTCATTTTTGGATTACTCTTTGGAGGATGTTTGGAACAGCTCTAAATCAAAGTTCTACAGCTCATCCTCAAACAGATGGACAAACTGAAGTAAGTAATAGAACTTTGGGAAATATGGTTCGAAGTATTTGTGGGGATAAACCAAAACAGTGGGATTTAGCTTTGCCTCAAGTGGAGTTTGCTGACAACAACGCTGTACATTCTGCAACAGGGAAATCACCTTTTTCTCTAGTGTATACTTCTGTTCCTAAACATGTGGTTGATTTGGTTAAGTTGCCTATGACTCGTAGAGTTAGTGCATCAGCTGAAACCATGGCTGAAGAAGTTTTGGCTGTTAAAGAAGCTGTTAAGGCTAAGTTAGAAGCTACTGGGCAGAAGAACAAGGTTGCTGCTGATAAACGTCGAAGACTCAAAGTTTTCAAAGAAGGTGATGAAGTGATGGTGTTCCTGCGTAAAGAGAGATTTCCAGTTGGTGCCTACAGCAAGCTGAAGCCTCGCAAGTATGGTCCATTCAAGGTGTTACGAAGGATCAATGATAATGCTTATGTTGTGGATCTCCCAGAATCGATGAACATTTCAAGTACTTTTAATGGCGCTGACATTTATGAGTATCATGAAGATGGGGTTCTATATCCAGAAGAGAACTTGAGGACAAGTTCTTCGGAGGTGGAGGAGACTGACGTAGGAAGGATTTAGTGAATTTAACTTTTCTTTTGATATATTTACTTATGATAGTTTTCTATTTCTGTTTAGAGTTTTCTATTTTGTGTTTTGGGATTCTTCTCTATATATAGAGAGAGTTTACGTTATTGGGAAAATAGTTTTTGATTCTAATTAATAAAAAGCAGAGAGTTTTCTTCTCTAATGTGGTGGATTTCCAGAGTTTTTCTTAATCAAGTTCACGCTTGAGAACTTGATTTCTAACTAGGTTTAGTGCTTGTTAATCCTAGAGTTTCCGACTGCGTCAACCACATAAACGAGAATTTTTGGATGCAAAAACTAGTATCAATCAGAAGTAGACAAAAAAAAGAATAATGAGTCGATCATTTTAAGCATTTTTTTTCTAAAGGTAATTTGAAGTCAAGTAACGCTATAGCCTCTAGCTCTCACTATCGTTTCATGGCAGACAACATATCCTCTAATGTAGACATTTAGATTTCAGTATTATCTATAACATTTGGGGCGTATTATAGATAAATATGCCACATAATTGCTACTGGCACTAATTACAATAACACAGACAATCAGCCATCTAAATCGGTTTGATGTCAACTAATGGATGTTATAAATTCTGTCTCAAAGATATCAAAATAGAAGCACATTAGTATATACCATCTACAAGGATTATCTCATGGCCAACAAGACTGACAAATAACAATAACATGGTCATATATAATGTCATATTCATCTATAACAAATTAGGTATAACACTGGTACCAAGCTTAGTTCTAAGAGTTTATTATAATAACATTGGTTATAAGTAAGCATTCAGAAGTTCAAAAGCAAGGTATAAATGATCTTAGCAACAAAAAAATGAGTAGCAACTAGCCACATAACATGCAGTTCTGGAACAAGAGGAAAGATTACAGGTAGTTTAAAATAGATACCTTTATCTATTGAAGGCATAGGAAAATGAACTCCCATACGCCAGAATGCATAAAGGAATGCAGACAAGAATAAGAAAGCCCCAGCAGAGGCACACTCTCTTCTTACACCTGAAATATTATTTTAAGTTGATAAATTACAGACAGTCCACACAAAATGCTGTAACATGTGGCAGCAAAATGGTAATCTAGGATTTAATCAAGAATAGAGCCATGAATACAACAGTTGTTAAGGCGGCAATAAAGTAATGCTTTCTCAAGTCTATCTATCTCCATCTAATTGAAATCTCGACTGTTTGTCGCTCACGATTATCGTATGGAGCGAAAGACTGTTATTACATAGTTGTAAACAAGTTTTGTATAGAGAAATACCAGTTGGGTAGCATTTCTATAATGAAAATGGTTTCAAGAACTCCTAAGAAAGTTGCAACGACACATTGACCAATTATAACGACTACCTTCTAAACAAGAAATATGAGATAAAAGAATAAACAAAGAAATCCACAGATGAAATAAGGCTTACTACTATTACAAATCATCAAATAGCAATGGTAATACGACAACATGAAAAAAAGGAGAAGTATCAAACAAAAGAGATCCACCTTCCAGTATATCATCCTTGCCGTGCAACACAAACAGAAATATTGGCCCACAGCTGAAAACTAAATTGATAACCATATATACAATTCACATACCATGGCAACAAATGTGTCACACATACCATGTAGTACTGTACCAAGTTTTTCATATGATAATGAACAAGAGGAGATGCTATAGAGTTTCTATCGTAGATAAAACTACACATACACTAATGAATTCTCAAGCAGTGCAAGAATCAATCTATTTACAAAATGGTTTTTTCTTTGTTTGATTGACTTGATTTCACTTTTCGACATAATACAAAAGGCAAGTGAGCAAAACTTTCTGCGAATCCATACAAGAAGGAGATTGTTGATCTCTCTGTATCACTGATTATTTAACAGAAGATTGTTGATCTCTTCTGTTTATTTAACAGTTGATTGTTGTTGATCTCTTCTGCTTAAGATGTATGTTTTTATTTTGAAAGAATTACTCAAATGTTATCCAAAAGTTGGTTTATTACTCATATCTATAAATCTTTTGAAAATTACTAGAATGTTTAGTGCCCTGGGTGTAATTACAATTTACCCCTTGGGTTTTGTTTCTCGAATTTGAGTAAATTTTTTTTAAAAAAAATACACATCAGCAAATTAAAATACACATCAGATATGATTTAACACGTCATTAAGCAGTTTTTTTTAGATCCACAGTTTTGTTTTCCCTTGTTTATATCGAAGAGAAGGAAATTGAATAGTTTTAACTGTTCACAAACCGCGAAAAAAAAATATATATCGAAACTCTCGTCGTCTTTCGTCGCCGGCGATACTCTGTCATTGTCCACTCTCTTGCCGTCAATCTCCCGCCGTCATCTCTCGCCGTCTTTACTCGTTCTCTCTATATTCGTCGTCGCACTCTCTTTCTTCGTCGTCGCTCTCTCTCTCTCTCTATTCGTCTTCTTCGTCTTCGTCTATCCGGTATGTGTCGACTGTTTAGTTTTGAGTTTTCCGGCTGAATGTGGGTTTTTTCGATGATTTACGGCTGATTGTCGCCATTGTTAATGACGGCTGATTTGTTAGATCTATTCGATTCGATGGCTGATTTACTTTTTGTTTTATGTTGCGGCTCAGTTATTTTAGGGTTTATGGCTGATTTGTTAGATTTATTCGATTCGATGGCTGATTTACTGTTTGTTTTATTTTGCGGCTGAGTTACGGCTGAGTTGTGACTGAGATATTTTGTGCTTTAGATCTGAGTTATGTGTTTGTGGCTGAGTTATGTTATGCTTTGTGTATGAGTTTGTTTTATGTTATGGCTGATTTACTTATGAACTATAATTGATGTCGATGGTGATTATTTCTGAAGAACAAGCAAGGGATTACCCCCCCCCCCAAGACTATACGC
This sequence comes from Camelina sativa, assembly GCF_000633955.1. Taxonomy (NCBI): domain Eukaryota; kingdom Viridiplantae; phylum Streptophyta; class Magnoliopsida; order Brassicales; family Brassicaceae; genus Camelina; species Camelina sativa. The sequence goes on from NC_025689.1 coordinate 23,706,113, forward strand.
TAAAGGAAACTCTAATATAGAGTGTAGAGATATTAACACCAATTTCAGGATGAGAGAATTCCCTCAGATTAGGGAATCAATAGGACTGGATGCGTGGGAAAAAACGAAGGATGTACCTATTGGAATAATCTCTAAGCTAGTTGATAGCCAATTCGTCTGGTCTGGTAAGGTTGTACATTTCCTACTATGTAACCTGTTAAGGGTACATAAGAAGGAGCTTTGGTTTGTGGTCGGCGGTCAACCTATCAGGTTTGTGTTGAATGAATTTCCATTATGTGACGGGGTTAAACATAGACCCAACGCCTACTGAACGGTTTGAACTCGAAGAGGAACACAAAGAGTTCTTCAGACTTTTGAAAGTGTTTGGTGGGGCAGGTCCAACATTACTTGAACTCAGGGAAGCATTAAAAGTGTGCCGGGGAAGGGTTAACCCTGATCATCGTAAATGGTTGGGGCTGTTGCTTCTTCAACACATTGGACTTTATGGTTTGCATCATAACTCTAGAATTCCATATGAAAGTGCCAAAAGAGTTTTTGATGATGAAGCAATGAAGACGTATCCGTGGGGTCGGTCAGCATTTGAAGCTCTTGTTGATTCCATAAAGATGTTGAACCCTACGGGAAAGTCGTACACCCTCAGTGGGTTTACACCCGTGTTACAGGCTTGGGCGTATGAGTCCATCAAATGCTTTGGAGAACGGTTTGGGAATGCATCAGCTAATGATGGTGGCATACCGATGCTTCAATGGGGTGGAAACCGTACACGTTCATCGCTGGAAACCGCAATTGCTGAAGAGATCAAAGCGCTTGGTGAGGTAAGGTTTATATCTGGTTGAGTGATTGTTTAGTAATGGATGAGTTATGATGTAGTTATGGCTGAGTTATTGTTTAGTAACGGCTGAGTTATGTTTTAGTAATGGATGATTTATGCTTTAGTGTTGGCTGAGTTATGTTTTAGTAATGACTGATTTATGCTTTCATTAGTAATGACTGAGTTAAAACTTACTGATGGGTTTCATAATCTCTTATGTTACAGCTGCGTGTGATTAATATGGTTATGAAGGAAAATGGCTGCGAGCTATTTCATT
>NC_025689.1:23707423-23725037 GCF_000633955.1 Camelina sativa
ATTTGAAGCTCTTGTTGATTCTATAAAGATGTTGAACCCTACGGGAAAGTCGTACACCCTTAGTGGGTTTACACCCGTGTTACAGGCTTGGGCGTATGAGTCCATCAAATGCTTTGGAGAACGGTTTGGGAATGCATCAGCTGAAGATGGTGGCATACCGATGCTTCAATGGGGTGGAAACCGTACACGTTCATCGCTGGAAACCGTAATTGCTGAAGAGATCAAAGCGCTTGGTGAGGTAAGGCTTATATCTTGTTGAGTGATTGTTTAGTAATGGATGAGTTATGATTTAGTTATGGCTGAGTTATGGTTTAGTGACGACTGAGTTATGGTTTAGTAATGGTTGATTTATGCTTTAGTGTTGGCTGAGTTAAAACTTACTGATGGGTTTCATAATCTCTTATATTACGGCTGCGTGTGATTAAAATGGTTATGAAGGAAAATGGCTGCAAGCTATTTCATTCGTGGCCAGAACAAGAAGACGACCCAACAATTGATCGCCTGATCGAAGACATACATATGAATACGTTTGTTAAAGGTTTTTGGGATGTTAAGGGGAGTGTTAAGAAGAAAAAGAAAAAGAAAGCTGAAGCAGTTGTTGAGTCTGAATCTCCTCCCGCAAAGAAGCGGAAAGTCCAAAAGATGAAAGTTTCCAACAGTTAGGGTGGTGAAACTAGTGAAGGAGTTGCACATGAGAGGAAGAAGAAAGGAAAAAAGGCAAGTGAGGAGGAAGATGCTGGGGAAGATGGGTCGGTTAGAACTATCTACGAATTGATCTCTAAGTTAAACACAAGGTTTGACACCGTTGATAGAAACATTGAAAATGTATCAGCAAATCTGGAGAAGAAGATGGATGAAAGGATTGAAACCAGGCTTGGATCTTTTGAGACGGAGCTCAAAGAGATGAAAGAGCACGTGCTTTCAATGGATTTAGGGCAAACTGGTCAAAACACGACTGACCAGATTTTACATTTGAGACATGGACAGGAACTTCAGACATCAAAAGTAATGCCAGATTTATCTTTGTTTTATGGCTGATTTTTCAGAATGTTTAGGCTGAGGTATTATAATTTTAATTGTCTTCACTATGATATACAGGAAAAGAACTCTTTGACTTCTCCAGCTAGGAAACCAGCTGATACGAAAACACGGCCTTCCACGAGGAGAAATGCCAAAGAGTTAGAGGCGTCAGAGAAGGCCAAAGAGTTAGAGGCGGCAGAGAAGGTAATGTCTGATTTATCTTTGTTTTATGACTTATTTTTCAGAATGTTTAGGCTGAGTTATCATAATGTCTGATTTATCTTTGTTTTATGGCTAATTTTTCAGAATGTTTAGGCTGAGTTATATAATTTGAATTGTCTTCGCGCTATGATATACAGGAAAAGAACTCTTTGACTTCTCCAGCTGCTAAGAAGTCTCCAGTTGATACGAAAACACGGCCTTCCACGAGGAGAATTGCCAAAGAGTTAGAGGCGGTAGAGAAGGCCAAAGAGTTAGAGGCGGCAAAGAAGGCCAAAGAAGTAGATGCGTCAAAGAAGCCCAAAGAAGTAGTTGCGGCAAAGAAGGACAAAGAAGTAGCTGCGGCTGGAGGTAGAGGTAGAGGTAGAGGTAGAGGTGGTAGGCCGCCTAAAAATCCTACTGTTGTTGTTGTTAAGCCGTTGAAATTTGTACTACCTGGAGGTTTGAATAAGGGAGAAGCTGGTGCAGAAGGTGCTGGTGTTTATGATATTACAGACGTGTTTATTGTTGAAGCCAACTCACTTGAACCTGAATCTGAGGATGATGAGGAGGAAAAGATTAGGCTTGATAAAATTAAAGCTTTAAGGCTGCAGAGTGTTAAGCTGTCAGCGGATGGGAGTGCATTGAATACACAAGAAGATCATCCAAGCTAGATTTTCCCTTATATTGGAGACAACGGACTGACGTGCATGAGGAAGAACTGTTCACCTAGACCTGGAATATATGATCCTCTGGCACCTGTTGATCCTGTCAAGTTGCAGAAACTTTTGGAGTTCCTAAAGAGCGCCGAGTATGACCCTTTAGACCCTTTTGCTTAACAAGTTAATAACAACTTGTTAACATTATATTAACTTATGTTTATATGTTTGTTAGGAATATTCCGTTAGGTAAAGGCGAAATCGAAATTGAATTCTATAGGGTGCTAATCACCGAACGAAAGGACTGGCCAGTGAGGCTAGAAGAATATGGTAAATATGGGTGGCTTACTCATGAAGTAAGTTTATCTTAATGTCTTAGTTATTGTTGTCGTTGTCTGACTTATATTACATTGTGGCTGCGTTGTTGTTTACTACTCAGTTTTCTGTTGTACAGCACATTGGCGCGTTTATGAGAGTCCTTAGGTGTAGGTACAAACGAGATCCCTTCCCATTCCACAACAAACGCATTGCGTTTATAGACCCGTGGTTCACCAGTGATATGATTCGTGATCATTATAAGATGTTCCAGATTAAACCCAAGTTTTTTACAATGACTGGCAATAGTTATGAAAGTTTAGTTAAAGGTTTGATTCCACAAGATGAACCGCCTAATTTGAAGTGGATAGAAGATGTGGATCACCTGTATATTGCTCCACAAACTGGAGGCGATCACTGGGTGGCGCTGCACGTAGATCTCATCAGAAGGCATATTGATTGCTATGATAGCATCGTGGGACAAGTAACCGAAGACAGTGAGCTTAGAATGCTGAATGCTTGTAGGGCGTTTACGCGGATGATTCCAGGAATGATGAACGAGAACGTTCCTCACGAAATTCGTACACCTACTTTCAAACAGTTTACCTTTAGGAGAAGGACAGTCTCCAAGGTCCCGCAAAACGTACAGGTTGGTGACTGTGGCGTGTACACTTTAAAGTTTATAGAATGTCTAGCGCTTGGTGTATCTTTCGATGGAGTCTGTGATCAAAACATCTAGGGTATACTTGTTAAAATGGCAGCAGAAATCTATGATGAGTCACCTGATTTTATGAATCAGTTCTCGTAAAAAATATTTGTATTTCTTTTGGTAGGACTTGCACTTGGATATGTAAAAAAACATTTCGATTTCTTTTGGTAGGAATTGTACTTGGATATTGAAAAAATTTGGATTTCTTTTTTGGTAGGAATTTTACTTGGATAAGAAAGTCCTTTATTTAGTATCTTTTCAATGTTACGGCTGAGTTATGTACTTCACACGACTGAGTTATAATTAAATATTAAATAAACATATATGTTATGGCTGAGTTATCTATTTCGAACGGCTGAGTTATCTATTTCGAACGGCTGAGTTATCTACTTCGTACGGCTGTGTGAGTTATGGCTGAGTTATGTACTTGGTACGGCTTCGTTTAGTCTTTCATGCCGTGCCTCGATATTACAAAAAGTGTTGTTAGGGAAGCCAAAACCATAATTTTGTGCCTGCTCAGATCCACACGCGTAATAAATTTATAAAGTTAGCTTTTCACAATATATTATACAAAATAATTAAAATATTGAATTCAAAATTCGAATAAAAAATCTAAAAATTCCGACAAAGTGACTAAGTGATGGCTGAGTTATTGACTTAGACGGTTGACTTATGAAATATTCGTAAATTTACATTATTATAACTCAACATTTAAATGTACTGTTGAATTATGAATATTACAATTATTATAACCAATAAAAAGTAATAATTATAGAGAAAGATTGATTTTTACACATTCTCACCAAAAATGTGTAAAACATACAACACATGATGTTTAGGGGTTAGGGTTAGGGTTAGGGTTGGGGTTTAGGGTTTGAGATGTAGGGTTCAGATGAGTAACATTATTTGATTTTTAGTTTTGGTTCTAATGTGTTTTAATGTGTATGGTTTAAGTTGATAATATGGATATACTAATATTATTACCATTTGAATATTTTTTTAAAAAATCAAAAAAATTTTGGTTATTTCCTGTTATGGGTCGGTTATATTAATATCTAACAATAAATAACCCAAAATATATTGTAATTAAGTAGATTAGCCTAATATAACCGAAATTAAGCTGAATATATCCAAAATTAACCAAACATACCAATTCAAAAATATCAAATTGGAAAATTTATTTTATCGGTTTGGTTCGGTTTAGTCAGTTATTTAGTCATTCTAATTTGAGGGTTGGCTGAGATATCGTTTATGATGGCTGAGTTATAATTAATCATGACTGAGTTATTAAAATAGATTGATAAAACACCACAACATAGAAAGTTCATATCAATTCCAAATAAAAAATAAAACAACGGAGCTTGACTAATCTCATAGATACTTGTTCAAGCTCTCAAACTTCTTCTCCAGCGCGTCATATTTCTTTTCCAAATACAAGATCATTTATTCTTGAATCTCGATGCGCTTCTTGGATGCATCCAAGTCCTGCTTCATCTCATTCTTCTCCTCCTGAATAACCCTAAACTCTTCACGCACTGCATCAGTCCACCACTTTCTGAAACCGCAGCCTTGACCGGGACCCTTACAAATAGTACATAATTCATATTAGACTAAAAAAAGTCAGAAGCAGAACACAAAACTCAAAAATAAGAGTACAAAAATCTTTACATTTGTGATGTCATACGAACAACTGAAATAACGTTCTCCTCTCGTGGTAGGATCATTAGAAGTGGCAACAAGAAGAACCGCACCGCAATTACACCCGATTGGAACGCCCTTGTCACGCCTCCGGATTTCGCTGTACCTCATTTTCATATTTATTTCATTACGATTCAGCTCCTACAGTTCCACAAACACAATATTAAGATAATGCTTTGAGATTTCAGATAGTCCAGAGATCTACCTCAGCTAGTGCTTTAGAAGCAGTTTTCGCATCAGCCCTGGATTTCTGCCGTAGATATCTCTATTTACCATCATCTTGACTCGATCCCATAATTTATACTAAAATAATATATCGAACGACGTTGTTTGACAATAATATGTTACGGCTGACTTAGGATAGTCAGTTAAATTAACAACTATGTTACGGCTGACTTATGCAACAGCCATAATAATGGTGTTACGGCTGAGTTATCCGACGGCCATATTAATTTACTATATACCCGCTCGGGAATGCAAAAAGGGTTGTTGGGGAGACGCAAACAATAATTATGTTTCTTGTTATCATCCATACGCGTAATAAATATATTTTAAACGATTTATAATTAAAAAGAAATTCAAAAATTTGAAATCAAATTTTTGAATTTATTTTTATTTATTATTAAAAAAAGGAGCCAGTAATTTGACTAGGTAGTGGCTGAGTTATTGACTTAAACGGCTGAGTTATGAGATATTTATAAAATAAGGTTATTATAACTCAAAATTAAAATTTAGAATGGAAAAATTAATATTACAATTATTATAACCAGTAAAAGTAATAATTATAGACAAAGAGTGATTTTTACACATTCTGATCAAAATGTGTCAAACATACCAAAACATGACGTTTAGGGGTTAGGGTTAGGGTTAGAGTTTATGGTTTAGGGTTTAGGGTTTAGATGAGGTAACATTATTTGTTTTTAATATAACAGTTTGGTTTTGGATTTAATGTGTTTGGATTAAGGTGGTAATATGGATATACTAATATGAGTACCATTTGAATATTTTTTAAAAAAATTAAAATTAATTTTTTGTTATTTCCGGTTATGGGTCGGTTAGATGAATATATAACCATAAATAACCCAAAATATATTGTAATTAAGTAGACTAGCCTAATATAACCGAAATAAGCCGAATATAACCGAAAACTAGGCAAACATATCAATACAAAAATACCAAATTGGGAAAAATTATTTTTTCGGTTCGGTTCAGTTTAGTCGGTTATTTAGTCATTCTAATTTGAGGGTTGGCTGAGATACCATTTATGACTGCTGAGTTTTCTTTCCAGAATCGACAGTTTTCAATGAGAGGGAAAGTGAACGGTTTTTAAACTGCAAAAAAAAACTCTCTGTCCCTATCGTCGGCGAAATCTCTCTCTCTCTCAACGAACCCTAATTCCGCCGGCGATAATCTGTCTTTTTCTACTCTCTCGCCGTCTTCTCTCACCGTCCTCGCTCGATATCCTCATTCGGTCGTCGCAGTCTTGTTCGTTTCCGTCTAAGCCGTCTCGTCTTTGAGTTTCGGTATGTGTCTTCCTCCTTATTTTTGAGTTACGGGTGATTATCGCCGTCGTTGATGGTTGAGTTTGGACTGAGTTATCTTATGCTTTACGGCTGAGTTATGTATTTGTGGTGGAGTTATTATATGCATTGTGTTTGTCATATGTTATGGCTGATTTATTTTATGCTTTACTATCATATGGCTAAGGATATTTCTGAAGAACAAGCAAGGGATTACCCACCAAGACTTTGGCCAGAAATGAAGTCTATTCTACATACTAAACAAATTAACACCAATTTCACGATGTTAGAATTACCTCAGATTAGGGAATCAATAGGACTGGATGCGTGGGAAAAAACGAAGGATGTACCTATTGGAATAATCTCTAAGCTAGTTGATAGCCAATTCGTTTGGTCTGGCAAGGTTGTTCATTTCCTACTATGTAACCAGTTAAGGGTACATAAGAAGGAGCTTTGGTTTGTGGTCGGCGGTCAACCTATCAGGTTTGGGTTGAATGAATTTCATTATCTGACGGGGTAAAACATAGATCCAATGCCTACTGAATGGTTTGAACTTGAAGAGGAACACAAAGAGTTCTTCAGACTTTTGAAAGTGCCTGGTGGGGCAGGTCCAACGCTACTTGAACTCAGGGAAGCATTAAAAGTGTGCCGGGGATAGGTTAACCCTGATCATCGTAAATGGTTGGGGCTGTTGCTTCTTCAACACATTGGACTTTATGGTTTGCATCATAACTCTAGAATTCCATATGAAAGTGCCAAAACAGTTTTTGATGATGAAGGAATGAAGACGTATCCATGGGGTCGGTCAGCATTTGAAGCTCTTGTTGATTCCGTAAAGATGTTGAACCCTACGGGAAAGTCGGACACCCTTAGTGGGTTTACACCCGTGTTACAGGCTTGGGCGTATGAGTCCATCAAATGCTTTGGAGAACGGTTTGGGAATGCATCAGCTGAAGATGGTGGCATACCGATGCTTCAATGGGGTGGAGTACACGTTCTATGATGGTATCGGTAATTGCTGAAGATATCAAAGCGTTTGGTGAGGTAAGGTTTATATCAGGTTGAGTGATTGTTTAGTAATGGATGAGTTATGATTTAGTTATGGCTGAGGTATGGTTTAGTGATGGCTGTGTTATGTTTTAGTATTGCCTGATTTATGTTTCGTGATGGCTGAGTTATTATTTACTTATGGGTCTCATATTCTCTTATGTTACAGGTGCGTGTGACTAAAATGGTTATGAAGGATGATGTACGCGAGCTATTTCATACGTGGCCAGATCAAAAAGACGACCCAGCAGTTGATCGCCTTATCCAAGACATACATGAGGATAAGTTTGTTAAAGGTTTTTGGGATGTTAAAGCAGCTGTTGATTCTGACTCTCCTCCCGCAAAGAAGCAGAAAGTTGATTCTGACTCTCCTCCCGCAAAGAAGCAGAAAGTCAAGAAGGTGGTAGTTTCCAACAGTCAGGGTGGTGGATCTGGTGAAGGAGCTGAATAGAAGGTGGTAGTTTCCAACAGTCAGGGTGGTGGACCGGTTGGAACTCTCATTGAGTTGGTGTCTAATTTAACCTCAAGGTTTGACACCTTGGAAAAAAACATTGGAGATAGAATAGAAGAGAGGATGAATGAAAGGTTTGAAACCAGTTTTGTATCTGTTGAGAGTGATCTCAAGCAGATGAAAGAGCACGTGCTTTTCTTGGGTGTTGGGCAAACTGGCCAAAACACTGTTGAAGACCTTCAGGATGAACTGTTGTCACAAAACACTTATAAAAATTTCAAAATAAAGAACCTGTTACCAGAAGACCTTCGGGATTAACTGTTGTCACCAAAAAGTCCACCAGTACCAAAAGTTCCAGGAAAAATGCACCAAAACTACTCTGTCAACTGTCCTCCCGTAATGTCTGAATTATGTTAATGTTATGGCTGAGTTTCCAGAATGTGTAGGTTGAGTTATCATTATCTTTAATTGGCTTTGCTATTTTATACAGGTAGTTGGCATTGGTTTGGCTGGGATCAGTAGGAATCTGAATAAAGAGTTTGATAAAGATGATCCTCTTAATTTCATGGAGTTGTTTCCAGCTGCTACAAAACCAATTCAACGGCCTAACACGAGGAAAAATTCCATATATGAAAAGAAGGATAAAGATTAGATGCAAAGAAGGCCAAAGATGAGGCGACCGCTGTGAAGAAGATCAAAGAGTTGGCGGCAAAGAAGGCCAAAGATGAGGCGGCGGCTGCAAAGAAGGCCAAAGATGAGGCGGCGGCTGCAAAGAAGGTCAAAGAGTTGGCGGAAAAGAAGGCAAAGGATGAGGCGGTGGCTGCAAAGAAGGTCAAAGAGTTTCCCGAAAAGAAGGCAAAAGATGAGGCAGCGGCTGCAAAGAAGGTCAAAGAGTTGGCGGAAAAGAAGGTTGGAAATAATCCGCCAAAGAGAAGAGGTAGAAAGACTACTAAGCCTAATCACGTCATTCAATTGCAATATGTAGAACCTGATTTGAATGAGGGAGTATCCGAAGCGGGTGCAAACGCTGATGCCGACGCTGCTGATAGCAGTATATGCAATATGACAACCGAGATTATGGCTGAAAACAATATCCTTGAACCTGAATCTGATGATGATGAGGAGGAAAAGATTAGGCTTGATAGAATTAAAGCTTTAAGGCTGGAGAATGTTAAGTTGTCCTCTGATGGAAGTTCATTGAATAAACAACAAGCTACACAAGCAAGGATTTTTCCTTATATTGGGGACAACGGACTGACGTGCATGAGGAAGAACTGTGTACCTGGAGCTGGAATATATGATCCTCTGGCACCGGTTGATCAGGTCAAGTTGCAGAAACTTTTGGAGTACCTAAAGACAGCCTAGTATGACCCTTTACACTCTTGTTAATCACATCTTGTTAAAATTATATTAACCTGTTCTTATTTTTTTCTTAGGGATACACCATTAGGCAAGTCAACACCAAATATTGAATTCTATAGGACTCTCATCACCGAAAGAAAGAACTAGCTGTCTCATACATTTGGGTGGCTGTCTGATAAAGTAAGTTTAACTTGATGTCTAAGTTATTATATTTACGGCTGAGATATAATACATAATGGCTGAGTTATTATATTTTTGGCTGAGATATAATACATAGTGGCTGAGTTATTATGTTTACGGCTGTGTTATAATACATAATGACAGTAGGTGGCAGTGGTATGATTTGTTATTGTTTACGAGTGACTTATATTACATTATGGCTGAGTTGTTGTTTACTAATCAGTTTTCTGTTTTACAGCACATGGGCGCGTTTATGAGACTCCTCAGTATTAGGTACAAACGAGATCCCTTCCCATTCCACACCAAATGCATGCGTTTATAGACCTGTGGTTCACCAGAACGATGATTCGTGATTATAACATGTTCGATATGAAACCCAAGTTTTTTAAAATTACTGGCAATAATTATAAAGGTTTAGTTAAAGGTTTGTTACCACTAGATGAACCGACTAATTTGAAGTGGATTGAAGATGTAGATCACTTGTATATTGCTCCACAAACTGGAGGCAATCACTGGGTGGCGCTGCAGGTGGATCTCATTAGAAGGCATATTGATTGCTATGATAGCATCGTGGGACAAGTAACCGAAGACACTGATAGAAAAATGTTGAATGCTTGTAGGGCGTTTAAGCGGATGTTTCCAGCAATGATGAACGAGAACGTTCCTCATGAAATTTGTACACCTACTACCAGTCAGTTCGGTTTTAGGAGGAAGAGTGCCTCCAAGGTCCCTCAAAACGTATAGGTTGGTGACTGTGGCGTGTATGCTTTAAAGTTTATAGAATGTCTAGCGCTTGGTGTGTCTTTCGATGGAATCTGTGATCAAAATATCCAGGCTATACAGGTTAAAATGGCAGCAGAAATCTACGATGAGGCACCTGATTTTATGAGTTCAGATTAAATAATGCATTATGTCCTTCGTTTCGTTTCTTTTGTTAGTATATGAATTATGTACTATGATATGTAAAACATTTGGATTTCTTTTGGTAGGAATTGTACTTGGATTTGTAAAACTTTGATTTGTCTATTTTCAAAATTATGGCTGGTTTACGGTTAAGTTACGGCTGATTTACATACTTCACACGGCTGACTTATGAAATATTTGTAAATTAAAATTATTATAACTCAAAATTAAAATATAGAATGAAAAAATGAATATTACAATCATAATAAGCAATAAAAATGAATAATTATAGACAAAAATTGATTTTTACACATTCTGAACAAAATGTGTAAAACATTCAAAACATGACATTTAGGGGTTAGGGTTAGGGTTAGAGGTGTATGTTTCATATTTCCAACATTATGGGTTTTAATATAACAGTTTGGTTTTGGTTATATTGTGTTTGGTTCCAGGTGGTAATTTGGATATACTGATATGATAGCCATTTTTCAAATTTTAAAATTTTATGAAATTAATTTTCGGTTATTTCCGGTTATATGTCGGTTAGACGAATATATAACCATAAATAACCCAAATGTTATGCGAATTACCGTAGCAAGCCGAATATAACTGTAATTAACCGAAAATACCAATACAAAAATACCAAAAGGGGTAAAATTAGTTTTCGGTTTGGTTTGGTTTGGTCGGTTATTTAGTCTTATAATTGTAGTAATGGCTGAGTTATAGTTTATGATGGCTGAGTTATCGTTTAGGGTCATCACAATAATATGAAAACGTATTCTTCTTTCTTTCCTGGGTCTTTCGTTCTGTCAGATTCCTGATAAATTATCTAACTAAAAAAATCTCCATATCACAAAAAGTGTTGTTAGGGAAACGGGAAAAATCACTAATTATGTGCCTGCTCAAATCCGCACGCATAATAAATTCATAAAGTGAGCTTTTTTATATTATGAATTCATAATTTATTATGAATTCATAATAAATTCATAAAGTGAGATTTTTCACGAATTATTATTTTTTGTAAAAGTATTTGTCCGATAATTGAAAATTAAAATTTTTATAACTCAAATTTAAATTTAAAATTATTATTCAAAGTGTTACGATAAAGTTATGACTGAGTTATCCTATATTGTGGTTGACTTATTGAACTTTATGGTTGAGTTATCATTCCGTGATGGCTGAGATATCGTAATAACGACTGATTTATATTAATATGAAAGTATAACATAAACGAAAAAAAAAAAAAAAACAGAAAATCATAGTTTGTAGTTCATAGTTAATTAGTTCATATAGAATACAACACAAAAGTACAGTGAAAATCACTTTTTGAAACCGACGTCATCTGGGCCAAATTCTTCAAACATATCGACCAAATCATTCCAAACTATGCTAGTCAGCATCTCGGGTTTATTGCCACCACTCGCCAATATCCTCTTGAGAGCACGTATCTGGGATCTGAATAACGTTCTAGCCACCAAATTAAACTGCGTCCAGACCGTTAAAGTATGCTTTGGATCCCACGTGGATTTACGCTACAATTAAAGGAAAGAAACGATAAGAGTATAAAATAATATCACTATGGTTTGTTTTATTGATCTTACCGCGAGGAGGAGAAACCACCATCTCTTAAAGTGGAAGGGAATCAAGCGGTATGTCGGCCACGCATGGTGCCAGTTGTGTTGAAGTATTCCTCCAATCGCGATAGAGAGAACGTGAAGGAACTTTAACCACGTAACAGTGGTTTTGTCAACCAAGGAACCCACACCAGGATTTAGAACCGGAATATTCTCCCGACCAGTGGCACAAATGATCGCTTCGACATCTCTAAAAAACTGTCCATCGATGTGAGGAACAACTTCCATGTCGATAGGAAGATGTAACAGATAGACAGATCTGTGATTTAGGAGAAGATAAAGAGAAACATTAGAAACGAAGAATGAGATGAAAGAGATGAAAGAGAGTCAGACATATGAATGAGGAGAATATAAAGGACAAACAATAGGAAAAACAAAAGGTCGCGTCTATTATTAGGTTAACTTATGGTTTCCTGCCAAAATATCCTTGACGGCTGAGTTATAATATTTACGGAAAAACGAAAGGCCATATTATGGCTCAGTTATATAGAGTAATGGCTGGGTTATCACAAGAAAAATTTTGAAGGTAAATGAATGATATATATGATTTGACGGCTGAGTTATATTATTTACGAGAAAACGAAAGGTCATGTTACGACTAAGTTATAATGAGTTATGACTGAGTTATCAAAAGAAACAATATGCATGGCTGATATATATGGAGAGAGGAGACTTACATATGCATTGATCGAAGGAAATGCAATATATTGATATTGGTTGTAGAGGAGATTTGTAGGAAACCGAAACGATACAATGAGTAAGAAACCGAAACGATACGATGAATTAAGAGAATATAAAGGAAAAACAATAGGAAAACGAAAGGTCACGTCGATTATTAGGTTAACTTATGGTTTCCCGCCAAAATATTGCTTTACGGCTGAGTTATAGTTTTACGGGAAAGCGAAAGGTCACGTCGATTCATGTGATGGCTGAGTTATAGTTATCAAAAGAAAGGTTGCGTCTATTATTAGGTTAACTTACGGTTTCCCACCAAAATATTGCTTAACGGCTGAGTTATAGTTTTACGGGAAAACGAAAGGTCTCGTATGGCTGAGTTATAGTAAGTGATGGCTGAGTTATCACTAGGAATAATCTGAAAGTAGGTAGCTGAAATATATATATATGACTAGACGGCCGAGTTATAGTATTTATAGGAAAACGAAAGGTCTCGTTTATTCATGTGACGGCTGAGTTATAGTGATTTATAGATCCGTAAAGGTGTCGTCGATGCGTCTATTAAAACATGGTTTCCCGCCAAAATATTGCTTAACAATAAAATCATTAGTCTATTTATTACCTCTCAACTACAAATATTTACGGGAAAACGAAATTCATCTTCCAAATAACTTTCTTGTACTCTGGTCCAACCAAATAATATACTATTATTCCATCTCTGTATATATACAAGTATTCCTGTTACTTTAGTCTATTACCTCTCAACTACAAACTAGAATAAAATTATTTTTTACAACACTATGTCCGCTCTAGCACCCAAGATGCCGGATCTCCCCGACGACGTTTTCATAAAAATCGTTTCCCTTGTTGCAGAATATGCTGCAGATTATGGTGGATGGTCCTCACTTGGTTCTATTTTAAGGGCTGGTCGTAGGGGGGAAAATGCAGTATACAGTAAAGAAGTTCTAAAGACAACTGCTATCTATTGCCTTTGTACTGATCCCTCATCAGAAATCAACACATCCAATGCCCCTGATGGTGGCCTCCAAATTGAAGGGCGGCACAGGCCTTTCTTCGTCAGATGCTTTGAGGCCGGCAACCCCATTGCCATTTACTTCGAATGGCTAACGGTTGTGGCTGAGGATAGAGATATCCAGCGTGGATTGATATTCTCAGTCGTATTGTACCGGCCGATGCTTATGCCACCTTAGCATATGGGGTACTAAGTATTTGTCAAGGGAATGAGGTTATGGTCGTCCATTACCTCCAGTTGTTTGATGCAAATCATTATCCTCTGATGTCTTCGGATGCCATTGTAACCGGTAATTATTTTCTGGATGATTTATCTCTTTTTAATACGGCCCAGAAAAACTCATACTCAGCCTCCCATCGCTATCCTGACAGCCCGCCACTCCCTTCACCCGCTTGTGATGTGATGTGTTGTTTGGATTATGGTTTCCATTCTCTCCGCTATGGAGACTAAGAAACCATGTGCAAAAACTGTTACCTTCTGTGGTTGTCCCTCAAAGTCTCTGAGATCCTTTAGGGTTTCCAGCAGTGATTTCTAGTTTTACCTTATCAATTCGTGTCTCTAATTTCTGTTTATTTTAAAATATTTATTTTCCATTTATTCGTCTAGTTTCCCATCTTTCTCATGTATTAAACGTCCCTTTTTTCTTCGGCTAATTCTATGTATCCACCTTTCATGCTTCCACATTTTAGTATATACTCTCACTTTGAGGCTGAGTTATAGTTTTACGGGAACACGAAAGGTCACGTCGATTCATATGACGGCTGAGTTATAGTGAATAACGGATGAGTTATCAAAATGAACAATATATATGGCTGAGTTATCAAAAGAGAGGTTGCGTCTATTATTAGGTTAACTTGCCAAAATATTGCTTAACGGCTGAGTTATAGTTTTACGGGAAAACGAAAGATATAGTCGATTCATGTCATGGCTGAGTTATAGTGAGTTATGACTGAGTTATCGAAAGAAACAATATGAAAACAAACGACTGATATTTATACGACTGATTATATGGCTGAGTTATATTTTATGACGGCTGAGTTATCGTGATACAGGACGAAATGTCTCGTCGATTCGATGCGAAAACTTGTGCCCAACTTGCTTACATCGCGAACATGCGTGTTGCTTCCTAGGGCGTTTAATCCTACGCTTCTTTGGCCTTCCTGGCTGGTTCACAACAATCGGAGGCAAGCACTTCTGATATCCACAACTTCAGGAGCAGGGAATGTAANACTCCCTTCACCCGCTTGTGATGTGATGTGTTGTTTGGATTATGGTTTCCATTCTCTCCGCTATGGAGACTAAGAAACCATGTGCAAAAACTGTTACCTTCTGTGGTTGTCCCTCAAAGTCTCTGAGATCCTTTAGGGTTTCCAGCAGTGATTTCTAGTTTTACCTTATCAATTCGTGTCTCTAATTTCTGTTTATTTTAAAATATTTATTTTCCATTTATTCGTCTAGTTTCCCATCTTTCTCATGTATTAAACGTCCCTTTTTTCTTCGGCTAATTCTATGTATCCACCTTTCATGCTTCCACATTTTAGTATATACTCTCACTTTGAGGCTGAGTTATAGTTTTACGGGAACACGAAAGGTCACGTCGATTCATATGACGGCTGAGTTATAGTGAATAACGGATGAGTTATCAAAATGAACAATATATATGGCTGAGTTATCAAAAGAGAGGTTGCGTCTATTATTAGGTTAACTTGCCAAAATATTGCTTAACGGCTGAGTTATAGTTTTACGGGAAAACGAAAGATATAGTCGATTCATGTCATGGCTGAGTTATAGTGAGTTATGACTGAGTTATCGAAAGAAACAATATGAAAACAAACGACTGATATTTATACGACTGATTATATGGCTGAGTTATATTTTATGACGGCTGAGTTATCGTGATACAGGACGAAATGTCTCGTCGATTCGATGCGAAAACTTGTGCCCAACTTGCTTACATCGCGAACATGCGTGTTGCTTCCTAGGGCGTTTAATCCTACGCTTCTTTGGCCTTCCTGGCTGGTTCACAACAATCGGAGGCAAGCACTTCTGATATCCACAACTTCAGGAGCAGGGAATGTAACATCTGGAGGCATGATTGAACCAGCCCATCCGTTAACCAAATCTACACTCCTAAATTTCGGATCGCACATGGATATACGAGACACATCCATATGCTCTGCAGCTGCGATTGCATGGATGCATGGTATTTTCTCGTGGTCGAAACGACGGCATGTGCAACTTTTTATTTCTAAATTTACAACATGCAAAGATGATCCATATTTCACTTGAACACGTACAGCATCAATCGTTTGTACCTCCATAAGTCTTGCTCCGGTGACACGGTCCTATAAGGGAGTAGAACAAAAAACAAAACGCTTTAGGCTGAGTTATGAAAACAATTATGGCTGAGTTATTGAAACAACAATGGCTGAGTTATGGAAACTATAATGGTAATGGCTGAGATAAGGAAACAATTACGGCAGAGATATGGTAACTGTTACGGCTGAGTTATCAACATTGACGACTGACTTATGTAAAATTACCTGTAATAGTTTCTCAACACCTCGAGTGAGCGTTGTTTGCTGCGATTTCGCATCCTCTCTCCGTTCAGAAAACCATCTGGTCATCATATCCCGTATCGATTCTAGAAGTTGAACTATGGGAAGACTTCTAGCATTTGACAGTGCATGGTTCATTGATTCTGCAATATTCGTTGTCATTAAATTGTACCTTTCACCCGGGAAATGAACACGCGCCCACATTCGGACACCAGCTCGTTGGAGGTATCCATGTAGTTCGGGATGACGTGCTTCAATCTCATTGAAAGCCTCATTAAAATCAGTTAGCCTAAAACACTTTGCCGCTTTTTTCACCAGAGGGAACAAATGTTTTCCTTTGAACTTCACCAAGATGTTCTTATACAAATGGTAAGTGCAAATTCCACGTGAAGCCAACGGATACACTTGACGAATCGCTTTCCCTATTGACTGATGTCTGTCGGAGATTATCGCAAGATCCTTTTCGTCTGGAATGGCAACTTTGAGTTGTGTAAAGAACCAATGCCAAGACTCATCATTTTCAGTGTCAACAACAGCGAAAGCAAATGGGAAAATTTGAAAGTTACCATCCTGAGCTAGGGCTGTTAGAAGCGTCCATTTGTAACTCCCATGGAGAAACGTTCCGTCGACAACAACAACTTTGCGCATGAAAGCAAACCCAGCAATACTCGCACCAAAAGCAATAAAAACATATTTGAATCTATCTTCATCACCTATTTGAAGACGCGTGACTGTACCCAGATTTTCCCTTCTTAACTTGTATATGTAAGAAGGCAACTAGCTAAAACTTTCCTCAGGAGTTCCCTGATCGATCTGCCTTGCATTCAGCAGCGTTCGATATGCCTTCCAATAACCCATCTGTTGACACCAAAAAATTAATAAATCAGCCAAAATATATATATAACTCAGCCGATACATTTGAATAAGTCAGCCGTAAATAATCAATAAATGAGCCGTAAAATGTAAATAACTCAGCCTATACATAACTATAACTCAGCCATTATTATCAATAAGTCAGTCGAAACATAGTAATTACCTTTAGACTAAATTGCTTATGGAAAATGACTCCGACACTTTTAGGTTTAACATCCGGACCAAGATCACCAAAATAGTCCCTGTCAAGACCTGCCAATACATCCGTTGTTGATTGGCGGCATCTAGTAGAACGTTCCGTCACAGAACATGTGTGTTCCGAATCATAGACACGAACATGAAAATCCGGGTCATCCCCTTGTACAGATGCACGAACTCTCCAAAGACTCTCCGAATCGTATACACGAACACCTAAAAACCACTTGTCTCCGATTTGAGGTTGGTACATTAAAATCAAATCCATCCCTAACCGAAATAAGTTTCACGTGATTCCTGAACTGCTTTTTGCTACTGTATCGTTGTCCTACAGCAATTTTTAGCGTTGACACCTCCAACCTAATAGCCTCCGGATTCATCTTCGATCCGGCAAAGTTATCATCTCTATGAGCTTTCTTCTGAGGAGGCGGAGTAGGTGGGTCTTCCACTGTACTCTGAGGCTCGCCCAATACAGAAAACTTCTCGTCATCAGATGACTCACCATCGGAGTCGTCGAAAACATCAAATCGGGTTGAAAATTCATCGTCTTCTTCTTCGTCAGATGCTACTTCAACAGCTTCTTC
>NC_025689.1:23728848-23730930 GCF_000633955.1 Camelina sativa
TTGTTTGCTGCGATTTCGCATCCTCTCTCCGTTCAGAAAACCATCTGGTCATCATATCCCGTATCGATTCTAGAAGTTGAACTATGGGAAGACTTCTAGCATTTGACAGTGCATGGTTCATTGATTCTGCAATATTCGTTGTCATTAAATTGTACCTTTCACCCGGGAAATGAACACGCGCCCACATTCGGACACCAGCTCGTTGGAGGTATCCATGTAGTTCGGGATGACGTGCTTCAATCTCATTGAAAGCCTCATTAAAATCAGTTAGCCTAAAACACTTTGCCGCTTTTTTCACCAGAGGGAACAAATGTTTTCCTTTGAACTTCACCAAGATGTTCTTATACAAATGGTAAGTGCAAATTCCACGTGAAGCCAACGGATACACTTGACGAATCGCTTTCCCTATTGACTGATGTCTGTCGGAGATTATCGCAAGATCCTTTTCGTCTGGAATGGCAACTTTGAGTTGTGTAAAGAACCAACGCCAAGACTCATCATTTTCAGTGTCAACAACAGCGAAAGCTAATGGGAAAATTTGAAAGTTACCATCCTGAGCTAGGGCTGTTAGAAGCGTCCATTTGTAACTACCATGGAGAAACGTTCCGTCGACAACAACAACTTTGCGCATGAAAGCAAACCCAGCAATACTCGCACCAAAAGCAATAAAAACATATTTGAATCTATCTTCATCACCTATTTGAAGACGCGTGACTGTACCCAGATTTTCCCTTCTTAACTTGTATATGTAAGAAGGCAACTAGCTAAAACTTTCCTCAGGAGTTCCCTGATCGATCTGCCTTGCATTCAGCAGCGTTCGATATGCCTTCCAATAACCCATCTGTTGACACCAAAAAATTAATAAATCAGCCAAAATATATATATAACTCAGCCGATACATTTGAATAAGTCAGCCGTAAATAATCAATAAATGAGCCGTAAAATGTAAATAACTCAGCCTATACATAACTATAACTCAGCCATTATTATCAATAAGTCAGTCGAAACATAGTAATTACCTTTAGACTAAATTGCTTATGGAAAATGACTCCGACACTTTTAGGTTTAACATCCGGACCAAGATCACCAAAATAGTCCCTGTCAAGACCTGCCAATACATCCGTTGTTGATTGGCGGCATCTAGTAGAACGTTCCGTCACAGAACATGTGTGTTCCGAATCATAGACACGAACATGAAAATCCGGGTCATCCCCTTGTACAGATGCACGAACTCTCCAAAGACTCTCCGAATCGTATACACGAACACCTAAAAACCACTTGTCTCCGATTTGAGGTTGGTACATTAAAATCAAATCCATCCCTAACCGAAATAAGTTTCACGTGATTCCTGAACTGCTTTTTGCTACTGTATCGTTGTCCTACAGCAATTTTTAGCGTTGACACCTCTAACCTAATAGCCTCCGGATTCATCTTCGATCCGGCAAAGTTGTCATCTTTATGAGCTTTCTTCTGAGGAGGCGGAGTAGGTGGGTCTTCCACTTTACTTTGAGGCTCGCCCAATACAGAAAACTACTCGTCATCAGATGACTCACCATCGGTGATGTGACCTAGAGACGCGGTCACGGTACGGTCGCGGCACGGATGCGGCTGGAGCTCTCGGTCTCGAACGATGGAACTTTCCTTCACAAAGGCTTTTGGCTTCGGATCTATGCGAGAATCAAACAAGGGAAACAGAGTTTGAAGCGATTCAAACGAGCCGTTTGGGAATACGGTCGATCGGGTGGAACGGATGCGGAATCGAACAAACGGTCGGTTGCGATGGAAGCGACAATGGGGACATGTTGAAATGGTTCGATGGAGAAATCGAGAACTTGTGGAAGGAACTCGAGGTTGCGAAGGGGAAATGATGGAAACGAAGCAAGGGGAAACGTGATTGGATCGAGTGACGACACAAGAGAGCTGGTTCTTCTCTTGATACGGTCGCTAACAAGATCAAATCCGGTTCGAGTCTTGCTAGGGTTCTCTCACTTAGACAATCCCGGATTGAGCTAATGAGAGGATGGAGACTGATATAATCATGGCTAGCAAGGAGTCAGAAGCTGCAGAGGGACCGGAGATTGT
>NC_025689.1:23730990-23758198 GCF_000633955.1 Camelina sativa
GACAGGTTTAGCAAGATGGCTCACTTCATTGCAAGTCACCAGACGGATGATGATGTTATTGTAGCTAACTTGTTTTTCAGGGAAGTAGTACGCCTACATGGAATGCCTCAAGTAATTGTTTCAGACCGAGATACCAAGTTTCTAGGGCACTTCTGGAGGACGTTATGGGCTAAACTAGGAACCAAGCTTTCATTCTCAACCACATGTCACCCGCAAACAGATGGACAAACCGAAGTGGTGAACAGGACGCTATCTACACTGCTTAGGACCTTAGTGAGAAGCAATCTCAAATCATGGGAAGAGTGTCTACCACATGTTGAGTTCGCATACAATCACGCTAAGCATTCTGCTACCCTATTTTCTCCTTTTGAAATTGTTTATGGGTTTAATCCACAATCACCTCTAGACTTGATTCCTTTACCTTTAAGTGTGAAGTGTAGCTTTGATGGCAAAGAAAAGGCTGAACAGGTGAGGAGGATACATGCTAAAGCTAAGGAGAACATAGAGAAAAGAACCAAGCAGTATGAGAAACATGCGAACAAGGGCAGAAAGGAGCTCATTTTCGAAGAAGGAGACTTGGTGTGGATTCATTTACGCAAGGATAGGTTCCCAGAAGAGAGGAAAAGCAAGCTTCTACCGCGAGCTGATGGACCATTTGAAGTCATCAAGAAGATCAACAACAATGCCTACGAGATTGATCTTCAAGGTAAGTATAAGATATCTTCCACATTCAATGTTTCTGACTTGCTTCCTTATTATGCAGATTCCGATTTGAGGACAAATCCTTTTGAAGAGGGGGAGGATGATATGATCATGGCTAGCAAGGAGTCAGAAGCTGCAGAGGGACCGGAGATTGTGGGAAGGATCACTCGCTCAAGAGCTAAGGAGATGGCTAAGGAAGCTCATTCACTCATAGCTGACGGGTCATTCAACCTACCGAGGATCCAGGTCTTTAACATCTCCACCTTGAAGACTTCACCCGGTAATGATAACTAGATAACTTAGGTGTGAAGTTTGTACTCTTTTTCCCATAGCTGAGTTTTGTCCCACTGGGTTTTCTTGGCATGGTTTTTAATGAGGCAAATGGATCACTACGTCGAGTTATCTAGAAGTCATTGCCAATGGGAAATAATGTACAAGTCCCCAGACTTCAGTCTTGTGTCACCAGACTTCAGACTTCAGACTTCAGTCACCAGACTTCAGACTTTAGTCACCAGACTTCAGACTTTAGTCACCAGACTTCAGACTTTAGTCACCAGACTTCAGAATTAAGTCACCAGACTTCAGTATTAAGTTGCCAGACTTCAGTACCTGATGTTTTGCTGTTTTTCTTGTTTTCCTTAAAACGTCTTGTTGTTTTATTTTGAACTTCCTGTTGTTTGGAGTGTCGAGCCTAGGGTTGATTATAAAGCCCCATAGCCACGCCTCCTTGTTCTTTAGCGAAGAAGTATGTTGTAAACACGTTTGTGAACTTTCTTCTCTCAATCCGATATCTTGAATGCGTTCTTGATTTCTGAGTTTCTATACACGTTGTGAATTAAGAAACTCTTCTACCTGTTCGAATCCATCTCATCATTCAAACACTTCTCACCATTGATTCATTGTTACTTTGTTCGATCATTACTTATATTCATTCACCAATCTCACTCGATCATCATCACCACCGAATCCACATCGCCTGTCACCTACCATCAGCCTTCATCAGAGTTTCTTTCCTAGGGAGATCCTATCAGAGACAAGTCAAGAATCTCTCTTGAGAAAAGTTTTTATTTTCATTCAAGTCTAAAGGAGGAACAAGGGCTAAGAGGAGTTTAAACAGTTAGGTTTAGGTAGGGGCTTAAGGACACGCGGATTCATCTTGATCCGCACATCGTCCTTTGACGTATTCCATTTTCAATGAGAACACGTCGCCACCTTTTGACTAACACGCTAGCCACAAACTCTCTCAACGCTCATAAGTAAAAGCATCACGAGAGGTATATTCCCCAATGTTCAAATTTAAACCAAAAAGATAAGAGGGAAAAGAGATAACCGCCTTGGCCTTGCGCGTGAAGCAACTTAGCCTTTAGGCGTTGTGCACCAAGCTCCATGCCTCGTTAAAATCTCTCCGGTAAACCCATTGGGAAAAACCCGGAGTAGGGAAAAGAGTACACTTCCTTGCTTTTGCGACTTTGGTGTCTTCACTCTTGGGTAAGAGTGAAGACCGATCGGACCGAGTCTTCCAGTTCTTCTTGGGACGTTGTTCGAGGAGCAACTAATCGTGCGAGGAGCTGTTCCGGGGTTGATGATGTTTTGGCCGCTTCGTAGACTTGCGCCGTGGCTTCCTCTAACGCGTGTTGGCTCCAAGCTTTGTTCAGGGTTGGCGGTTCTAAGTCGTCTTTGGCGTTGTGGCCGGTGCTCTTTGGGCTCGCTGTGACTCCGCTGAGTTCCTTTGAAACTTTGGCCGCGTTTGTATTAGGCATTTTGTCCGTGGCTGGTGTGTCCTTGTTCGGCGTCTCAGGGCTGCTTCGCGCGTCTCGGTGGTCTTGGCTAGGCTCCGTTCCCACGATCACATCATTCCTTCCCCCTTGAAAAGGTTTTGTCCTCAAAATGTTGCCGACTTCACCTAGGGGTTCAGATTGATAAGCATGATCGCTGAACTCCTTGACGACTTGAAGTGGATCGTCTTCGCGCCGAATGACTAGGCCTCCTTTCCTCGGTTGGAACCACTCAGGCCTTAAGCGTGTCTTAACCCAGTTGCTTGACTTGGAGAACAAACTCGCCAGTCGCGTATCGCCATGATTCTTGTCGCAGGGTGTGTTGTACGTCATCTCCGTTATCCGGCCCTCCACGATTCTCGAATTGTCCAGGAATCGACTATCAATTTTGCGGATCAACTCCGATAGTGCTCCCATAGCGCCTATAAACCTTTCAACCACAACATCTTGAAAACCAGTTAGTAAGACTTGGTTTGAGTCCTTAAGGGACGTTCTAGCAATATAGGGTCGAATTAAGAGGTTCGTTTTACAGCCCGAATCCTTAGATAGCGTTGATTGCATTTCATAGACTTGTGTAGGACTCAAGGGTTTCAAACAAATGCGCATATTGTTATGGACAAAGGAATATTGGTTGGTGTGGCCACAGTGAGTGGTTCTTTTATCAGACTGCCAAGGACGCCCCAATAAGAGGTGGCCAGCCTGCATAGGAATCACATCACATAGGACTTGGTCCTTGTAGGGTCCAACACTAAATGGGACTGTGACCTGTTCCCTAACATGGATCAAAGCCTTATCATTCCACCATTTCAAGCGATAAGGATGAGGGTGGTTTGTTGTCTCTAGAGACAATTTCTTGACAAGGCTAGAACTTGCAACATTGGTGCAAGATCCTCCGTCTATAATCAAGCCATACACTTTTCCACTTACAGTGCACCTAGTGTAGAAGATGTTAGCGCGCTGGTTGGTGTTCTCGTCGGCCTCCGTATTGGTGTTGAGGACGCGTCTGATCATCAAGAGTTCCCCAACCTCTGGCTCAGCTACGGCTACTTCCAGTTCGGCTTCGCCTTTAGCTTTCTCCTCGGTCGCCTCATCTTCAGATTCGATCTCACCGGCTTCGGTAAGGATCATTGTGCAGGCATTTATACATTCTCGCGTGTAGTGTCCTCTCCCTTGACACTTGAAGCAGACTATATCGCGGCTCCGGACATCATTGATGTCACGCTGCGGATCTTGTCGTTCATTGGTGGACGGCTCTCTGGTTTTGAACCGTGAGTCAGCACTGATCGCCTTCGGCTTCTCCGGTAGTCGGTTTGAAGGAGAGGCATTAGGAGTCCAGGTCGAAGCTCCTTGAATGCGAACACGAGGCGCGGAGGCGCTCTTCTTCTTGATTTAGTTCTCTATCTACATGGCGAGGTGCAACAGCTCCTTGAACAATTGATAGGTTGGCGTTCGACCTTGTGTGTGATACGTTCTTGCAACCCGTCCAGGAATTGAGCCATGAGAGACTCCTCAGAATCGTCGACTTGCAATCGATTGTGCAGGTGCTCGAACTCCTCATAATATTCTTCAACCGATCGGTTGCCCTGTGTGAGTCGCTGAAACTTCTTTTGTTGTTCTCGGTGATAGGACGATGGCACGAAACGTCGACGCATCTCGACCTTGAGAACTTCCCAATTGGTGATAGGCCGTTCTCGGTTGCAATGCTGCTCGGCCTCGAGGCGATCCCACCAAGTGAGAGCGTGTTCGATGAACTGAGCCACGGCATTTGGACCTTACGCAAATCCGGATAGGCATGGCACGAATACAAGTGCTCCATGCTGCTCTCCCAGTCGAGGTAAGCTCCAGGGTCGGATTTCCCCGCGAACGTAGGTGCGGTCATCTTGTGGGCTGGTTCGTAATGCCTCGGGCCATCGTCATAATGATCGTCTCGTCGGTGGCTTTGGCTAGGCCTTGGTTCGTAACCCTCCTCGGACTGGTCGCTCTCTGTTTCGTATCGTTGTCGCCTCGCGGGTTGAGGATCTTCCCTAGGAGGGTTCAACAACTCTAGTCGGTTCATGCGCTCGGCCAATTGCTCTATGCCGTTGCGTAAGACTGCGAGAGTGACTCCTATTTCAGGTGGAGGAAGCGAATTTGCTGGATGTTGCTGTTCGGCCATCGTTCGTACGGACCAGTCGTTGGTGACGTGGTTGGTTTGAATTTAAACCTCGCAAACAAAAAACACAATCCAAACGCGTGAGTATCACTCGTCCTAGGACCACACACAAGATAAATCTTATCCACAAAAGGAACTTGCTGACAGCTATGACACACTCAACCTAAGACTAATCAAATAAAGCAAAAGTAAAAGTGCAAAACGACAAAGACTGCTGTATGACCAAATTGAAAACGCGTAAACAAGGATACTCTCCTAACTTTATCAATCTAAAAGCACACAAGCAAGAACACAGACAAACTAAACTATGAACAGGATGAACAATAACGAAGACTATCAACCTAAGCAAACGACTAACAATCCTAAACATGCACTAAATTAAACCAAAAGAACAAACGGATCCTAAGGAACAAAAAGATGCAAGCTTTACTATTAAACAACCAAGATTCAAACTTTAAAAGAAATGGAAAAGTTCTCGAAAGAAACAACCTCGTAAGAGCTTTGAAGCTCTGATACCAAGCTGATGTGACCCGGAGACGCGGTCGCGGTACAGTCGCGGCACGGACGTGGCTTGAGCTCTCGGTCAACTCTTGAACGATGGAACTTTCCTCGACAAAGGCTTTTGGCTTCGGATCTATGCGAGAATCAAATGAGGGAAACGGAGTTTGAAGCGATTCAAACGAGCCATTTGGGAATACGGTCGAGGGGCCACGAACTGGTCCATCAGGTGGAACAGATGCAGAATCGAACGAACGGTCGGTTGCAATGGAAGCGACGATGGAGACGTTTTGAAACGGTTCGATGGAGAACTCGAGAACTTGTGGAAGAGAACTCGAGGTTGCGAAGGGGAAATGAAGGAAACGAAGCAAGGGGAAACGTGAGTGGATCGAGTGACGACACAAGAGGGCTGGTTCTTCTCTCACTTAGACAATCTCGTATTGAGCTAATGAGAGGATGGGGACAAGTCAAGAATCTCTCTTGAGAAAAGTTTTTATTTTCATTCAAGTCTAAAGGAGGAACAAGGGCTAAGAGGAGTTTAAATAGTTAGGTTTAGGTAGGGGCTTAAAGACACGCAGATTCATCTTGATCCGCACATCAACCTTTGACGTGTTCCATTTGCAATGAGAACACGTCGCCACCTTTTGACTAACACGCTAGCCACAAACTCTCTCAACGTTCATAAGTAAAAGCATCACGAGAGGAATATTCCCCAATGTTCAAATTTAAACCAAAAAGATAAGAGGGAAGAGAGATAACCGCCTTGGCCTTGCGCGTGAAGCAACTTAGCCTTTAGGCGTTGTGCACCAAGCTCCATGCCTCGTTAAAACCTCTCCGGTAAACCCATTGGGAAAAACCCGGAGTAGGGAAAAGAGTACACTTCCTTGCTTTGGCGACTTTGGTGTCTTCACTCTTGGGTAAGAGTGAAGACCGATCGGACCGAGTCTTCGAGTTCTTCTTGGGACGTTGTTCAAGGAGCAACTAATCGTACGAGGAGCTGTTCCGGGGTTGATGATGTTTTGGCCGCTTCGTTGACTTGTGCCTTGGCTTCCTCTAATGGGTGTTAGCTCCGAGCTTTGGTCAGGGTTGGCGGTTCTAAGTCATCTTGGGCGTTGTGGCCGGGGCTCCTTTGGCTCGCTGTGACTTGGGTGAGTTCCTTTGAAACTTTGGCCGCGTTTGTATTAGGCGTTTTGTCTGTGGCCGGTGTGTACTGGTTCGGCGTCTCGGGGCCGCTTCGCGCGTCTCGGCGGTCTTGGCTAGGCTCCGTTCCCACGATCACATCAATCGGAGTCGTCGAAAACATTAAATCGGGTTGAAAATTCATCGTCTTCTTTTTCGTTAGATGCTACTTCGACAACTTCTTTTTCGTTTTCTTTGTCAACGATCTTACCATAATCAAAACAAGTGCCTTCAAATCCCCCACCGCACACTTCGTATGTAGATTCTGCTTTCGAGTCTTTGCTTTGCTGAATCATACTTCCTCTAGCTCCAGTAGTTTCTGTAGACTCTTTCGCCGAAAACTCTACACAGAGACGTAGCTGATCGGTTTTCCATAGCCCCAAAAAACATTGCAAGTATCGATCATTGGAGACAAAAACTGGTGGAGTATCATGCGCCATATGTTCCATTGCCCTGTTCGAGAACATGTAGCTCAGCTTTAGCTCATGTCTAAACGAGTCCAATCCGTAGTCTTCAATAACAAGCTTCACAAGCTTCTCGTGTGTTGTGCCTCCATCTATCTGCACAACTATACACCCTTTATCGTCGGAGTTAAATACATATCTCTGTGTCTTTATCCAATTACCTGACACAACTAGTACCGGAACTGAATCCATGAAAGATAATGAAGAACAAGGTGGAGAAGAAGTAAAAGAACAAGGTGAAGAAGAAAGTGAAGAAGAAGTAGAAGAACAAGGTGAATAAGAAGGTAAATAGTTCACTTAATAACCAGTTGAAGAACAAGAGTCGAACGACGTTTCGTATTTCCAGAGAAAAAGATGATGACATGGAATGCTGACATGAATGCTACGTCCGACGTGGCAAGTCAGCCATCAAACAATACCATAACTCGGCCTAATTAAAACTCAGCCACAACATGAAAACATTACAGTAATTAAAAAGCAAAAAAAATTGCTGCCAAACTCAGCCGCTTCATCAACTGAAAATATGAAACTCAGCCGTATCGTTTGATAAGTCAGCCGTAACTGAATAGCATTCTAGTAATTAATCTTTTGCAAATAAGTGAGCCGTCAAATGGCTGAGTTGTCAATAATTCAGCCTATCACGGCTAAGTTATTGTTTTTTTACCATAACTAAGCCCTAACAACATCTCATAAGTCAGCCGTTTTTCATAACTCAGCCAGTCGGAAAATGGTAACTCAGCCGTGTCGTAGTGATAACTCAGCCAAAATTTTGACAACTCAGCCGTGTCGTATTGATAACTCAGCCAAAATTTTGAAAACTCAACCATCGGGTGAAAACTCAGCCATAAGGACGGGTGAGTTAGAGCATAACTCAGCCAGATTTTAATAAGTCAGCCGTAACGCTTGGCTGACTTATGAGCATAACTCAGCCAGATTTTCATAAGTCAGCTGTCCGCTCTTACTCAAATGTTTTTCCGATAACTCAGCCACAACATACCTATAACTCAGCCGCAACATACTCTGTAACGCCTTACGGCTGAGTTATGGTTATACGTCAGCGATTTCTGACGTGGCGTCTGACGTGGCAATGACATTTTTATAATAACGTTTTTTTGATAACATAAAACAGGGACACGCTGGGTATTTTGAAAATACCCAAAATATTCTAGTAATAAAAAAGTTTTTGTAGATTCTGGTAATATTACCTAAAATGAATAACATTTGATTAATTCACCCTTTTTTCAATGATTTCCCTATTGAAACCAAGTAAAAAAAATACTAAACCCAGTAGGCCCATTTACTTAAAAAACAAAAAAAAAACACTGAGGGATCAATACTAACTAAAACGTGGATTATCGGTGGGAAAAAAAAAAAAAAAGACCAAAACGTAACATCCGGTTAACCGGAATGGGATCCATTTGAGTTGCCATAGAAATTCGAAAATTGATTACAGTGCTCATCGAGAATGGAGACGAAGGAGATAGAGAAGCTGTGCCAGAGGTGCAAACAAAGCTACTCGGATTCTTCAAACGACGCTTCCTCTTGCCGTTTTCATCCTTCCTTCTTCGTTTGTCGTCGCCACGATGACCAGAAAAGGTTATTTCCTAAAATCTGTTTACAATCCTAAACAACAGCTTGATCCCCTACCTTATGAAATGGGTTTTTGAAAACAATCAAGTTTTGTACTGCCACAGATGAGAAATTAGCATGTAGTAATTTGTGTATCCATGGTTTTGGATCTGTTAGCTAATTTAGTGGATTCTGGTAAATTCGTTGTAGCCAAGCCAATAATGGTGAAGTGAGAGCTGATCATTATCTCTCAGTCAGCTTAATGGCTTTTTTTGTTGCATCATTAGGGTCAAAAAGTTCATTATTTTTTTTTCTTTTTCTGGAAACTAGCTCTTGCGCCGCCTTCTTTGCAGATACTTAGCTACTGTTGTTGTATTTGCCTTACCCATTTAATAATACTCTTTAAATCAAGTTTGTTTACCAATTCCTGATCTGCTCTAGTATTATTAGTTCCAAGTTTAGATGAGATAGTCCGAGCTTTTGGCATAATCATGAAGCTGTATAATGATTGCAATCTCTCTTAAACCTTGAATACTTCCTAGGACTGGAGGTGCCTAGTGGCTTACATTTTGTTTTGGGAAATCAAGATATTGTTTATCCTAAGGTTAACGGAACTAGTAAAGAGCGGGTGAAGATAATAAATCTTAGAGGATATTATCTGATTCTCTGTTTCTTGGTCTTTTGTTATTTTACTTACATCCTCGGTTTTTGATGTTCTCTGTTCCACGCGTTTTAGTACCCCCACATAGCAAAAGCTAACTATCGTTTGATGAGCTCTTATTGTTATGTGCAGCAAATGAGTTTATGCCTGATGTTCATGCTTCTTTGTTTTGGCATTCATATTCTCGCTAAGGTGAACTAACTGATTATATTCACTCACAACCATGGCTCCTACGTGGAGAATCCGACTAGAGTATGATGCATCTGTTTGATTACTTTTGTATTTTTACCAAGAGTTTTAGACAAACTAAAACTTGTTTTTTGTCAATAAATGAAGGTATTATGAATTGAAACCAGATGATCCACCATATGCAGCCAAGTTCTACGACTGTTGCGGAGCAGAGGATCCTAATGCACCAGGTTGTGTCACCAGTCCTCACATTTCATATGATGACTAATACATATATAAATGAGCTCTCACGACCCTTTTTTCCTTGAAACATTTTGTAAAAAATCTCACATTTCGTAGCGTTCTTGTGATCTTGCTGCTGGGTACTGTTTTGAGCCACTTCTTGAGTTTTGCACATGGCTACAGCGTAAATTGTTTTATTGCATCTTAGGTGGGTTTTGTGAATAGGGGTGTCTGAATCTTTTGACGTGAGAATTTTCGCGAGGGATTTGGACGATTACAGTCTATTTGGTAGTTAGTACACTAGTAATCTTGTTTTCAGTGAATACTTGTAAAAGAGAATGAAATTTTGAGTTCGCCTGATGGTTTTTTTTTTAACTAGATTGATCTGATCACTGAGGTTTTTTCATTGAATACATTTTCTTTAGTTAACACTGAAAAATTAAAATCTAAATAAGGCATATTTTAAAATATAAATATCTTGTCTTCTAAGGAAAATAGCAAAATCATAAGACAAAAATATTCTACTTGCTAATATCAAAAATAGTTTGATAATAGAGGTAGTTTTGAACCTCTATTTGTCTCTTACTTTATGTATCTTATTATATAAACATTGATGACAAAATTATTCATTAATAAGATCGTGACACGTATCAAATATATTATTCAGATGTTGACAAATATTAATTCTTTATTAACATTTTAAAAAATAAAAATGAAAAAATTCAAAACCTAACTTAAAAAGGTTTTGTATAAAAGTAAATAGATAAAATAAAACCTAATTTTATTTAAAATCTAATTATAAAATAAATTATATATATTTATACTATAAAATTCAAAATTATAATATTGTTTATTTATTTTAATTTTTAGTTGCTATATTACAAGAAAAAACTAGGATCGGACCCGCGCTACAGCGCGGAGGAATATTCATCTACATAAAAGTAGAAATTGAAATATACATAAAATATTATCAAAGATTGCATTGGTAAAAATACACACTTATAACATATATTTTGACGGACCAACCTATAAAAGATTGTATTTGTATTAAAATATACAATTATAGTAATACGCATTTACAGTGTATATTTAATGAACTAATCCGTAAAAGTGTATTTGTAACAAAAATACACAATCACAATGTACTTGCAACCCGTAAAATATTGCGTTTGTAAAAATATATATTTGTAAGAAATATACACTCACAGTGTTAAAAGATTGCATTTATAAAAATATCACTCCTAACCCGTTCTACCATATAATTGTGAGTTTTGAAACCAACATTGCATTTTTATAAAAATCTTATATTCTAAATGTATATATTAGATTTGATTTTTTTTTAATATGTTGTTGAGAAGTAAATTTTTAGGATATTATAGATATTGTAATCCTTATAATATAGGATTAAATTCAAAAAATATATCAACTTATATTTTTGGATCATTTTTTCTTAATAATGTATTATTATTACATATATTTACAAATATTATAGAAAAGTATAATATTGGTTGGAATTCATGCTTGCCAAACGTTTTGATACATGTTCCATTTTTACGTATTGATTATCTTGTCTTGGTCCTGTGTCTTGTATATGATGTTGAGTCGAACAAATCCATGTCAGCTCGAGTTCATGCTTGCCAAAAAAATCTACGTAAATTTTATTTTTATCCAAATTATAAGATTTAGATAAGTAATAAAATGGTGGGCACAAAGTTATAATGCGAAACAAATTAATATTTAATATTTCATCCATTTCTAAGAACATATAAACATGATGATTCATGCATCTTACCAAGAGAAAATTCTATACACTGATAAGAAAACAAAAAGATTCATCGTAAATATTTGTTATCATATTAAAATTAACTTAGTTAGAAAAAAAGTATGAGAATACTACGAAGTACTAACCATACAAAAAAATTATCGGGTAACAAATTAAAGCATAATTTCTTGAACATGTCAATTATTATTGATATGTTTGCGTTGTTTAGAATAAGCTGCACAATAGATTACATGATTAGTATACTAACAAACAAACAACATAAAATATGAATGTTCTTATAATAAAAAATAAACAAAAACGGTTGTTTGGTTTGATAATGAGCTGTTTTATACAAAAATTCTCAGAAGAAACAATGATGTGTGATATTTAATTTGCTAATAAGATGATATATATAGAGGTCATACACAATTATGTTAGTTTTGATTTCGAATCAAAAATATCTTTGTGAGCAAACCATATTTCTAATCATTTGCTATAGTTAAGAAACGAATTAAATTAGAATATATGTGTAATATTCTATATTAATTGTTTAAATTAAGTGTTTTCTATATGTAGTCATTCGAATTTATAAGCATAGTTTTGTTTAGAAAAATTATAAAAATCTGAAATAATGGATGATTTGGTAATATAAAATTTTGATTATCTTTTTCCATAAAATATATCAAATAGTATAACCAAATTAAATATGTAGATATTGTATATGCAATTTTGAATTTAATAGCTCCATTTTTATGGTAACAATTTCCATAAAAATTGGTTAATTATTATTTTCTTCAAACTAATTCGTTTTTTTAATTAATTACTAGGTGATACCCCGTGCTACAGCATGGGATTATATATTTTGTTAGTTACGTTTTTTTTTATAATTTGTATTTTTGTAATGTATTTTTTTATTTTGACTTATTTTCTTTGTTTATATAGTGTTTATTTGTATATTTGTGATTATACAGTACATTGGAAATCCTAATAGAGTAAGTAGTTTTTAAAATGTAGATTTTCACGGAAATAGACACACCGCACTATTCGATAGTAGTTTTGTAAGAGAATAGACACTCCGCAATATCGGATAGTAGTTTTGTAAGAGGATAGACACACCGCAATATCGGATAGTAGTTTTGTAAAAGGATGAGTTTTTCTTTATTTTGGTTTGTCGTCAAAAGAGGAGAAGATGCTTGTTAAATTTTAGTGTGAGGTATTTCAATGGTTAGGAAACCATCTATATTAACATTTTTGAAGTACATTTTGTTTTATGCCCTTTTAGTTTTATTTATTTAAAAAGTTATTTACAACATTAACCCCTAAAAATTTTCCAAAATTAACATTACTACAAATTTTTTTTCCTAAATATTTTACATTTCATTCCAACTAAATAAATAACAGCAATCAATATGCAAATATAAACTATCATATATTTATCCACACATTCTGTTTTGTTTTGAAGATATTCTATATATGAGTCCTTCGCAAACAAAGAAAACAACAATTTGATTCCCATTTTGTTTTCCAAAACCTGTGACATTTGATTCTTAACGTAAGAAAAACTTCGATAGACATTTATTTAAATATTATAATTAATAGATATAAACTTAATAAATTTTTTAATTATTGTGAATATGTAAAATTAAAAAAGTTTAAAATACTACATAATGTGGTTATATAGTAGATGAGTTATAAAGAGGACATATTGGAATTAATAAAATATTATTAAATTTTTGTTAGCACAGGTTAAATTCTCATTTAATTATTTATAAACTAATAGTAGAATATTTGACATAAAATCAAGTTAATTTAACTAAGATTGTGTAAAATAATTAAAACATTAGAAAAAATGTGACTTAATCACAGCATATAAATTACTTATTATGTATTTAGATCCCTTATTTTTTGTTTTAATAACTAAAAATCAAAATAGAATCTCAAACACTAAACAAAACAAACTAAATATAACAAACAAATGGTCATGAAGTATATTGCGGGTTAAAAAATAATATAAACATTTATCCGCACAACAATCGGAAATTTTAGTTATTTCTCTATTTACAAAACATCCAATATTTAACAAATAGATACAACATAAATATAAATTATATGCCCGCGGTGTACCGCGGGTTAAAATCTAGTTGTATTTATAGTGAGATTAGGTATACTTAGGTTATCATTTAGAAGTTAATATTTGATATATCAAATCTCAGCAAAATTGTAAAAAACCAATTTTATTTATAGTTTGATAAAAATACATGTTTTAACGGGTTTAACTCAAACTTTTTTATATTTTAAAAATTTTAAGATTAAAAATATTAATATTACATAAATATTTTATAGACTTAAATATATTATAATATTTTAAAATTTCGATGTTCAAATATTTATAATAGTTTAAACATCTATAAAAATTTAAATATTTATAATCTCTTAAATTTTTTTGAAAAACGTAAATATATTAATATGTTTACTTTGTAAAAGTTTAAATATGCTCAAATATAGAACCAAATTAAACTGTTAAATTTGGATACCTGATAAATCAAGCTTCCTGCTCATTTGTATTCAAAACATATTAGTCATATATTAATTGTGGTTATGAACCATATTCCAAAATATTTAGTCGATGTGGGATATATTAGTCACATTTTCTGTAAATTAGTTTACAACTTTTATTTATATAATTTCTGCATTTTTATTCTTTCCATCTATACTAATCATAATTAATTACTATAATTTTGTTAAGGAAATATTGAAAAATCTAAACTAAATGATGATTTGTTTTTATTTAATGTATTAAGTTGATTTGTTGTTTCCGTAAATATCTCACAATATAAAAGCAAATCAAATAAGTTTACATATATATACAATTTCGTATTTAATCTATTGATTATTTTGGAAGCAACAAAGTCACAATCCATAAGTATTAAAGATTTCTCATTATTATTAATATTTGTAATAATTATAGGGATTAAGTATGATAGTAGTTAATATTTGATATTATTGAGTCATTAAATACTTGAATACCAGCTTCCTTATTTATAGGGATTATAACTTTGTTTGGTAACGAAATTAACTATTCTTGAACCAAACCAAAAACATGATCCGAAAATTATAAACCTGGAGTACAAACAGATCCGCGGGTTTTATTTATTCTATTTCCGGGTTAAAGAGGATTCGCGTCTCGACCCGGTCAAATTTTAGTGGGCGAGCGAGGGGTATTTTCGTCAATTAGTGAAATCAAAACTATAGGTTAATTTAATTAAATTAAGTGATTCTCTAATCATTTTTAATGAAAAACCTACCAAAAAAAGTCATGGTCCAATTTGTCTAGTGAGTACTTCAACTTTAATAGTATATATATAAATCCCCTCCTCTCCTAGCTCGAATACGAGCACGCCGCAGACCCTCAAACCAGAGAGCGAGAGCTTCAGTGAGAGAACTGAGCGACTCAACATTTTTCCTTTTTGTTTTTACATTTTGTTTCATAGTTTTTATAGTTTTTCTTAGATCCTTATCTTGTACTCTTTCTACTCTACTCAATCTTTTAATACAATGCAATTTTCATTCATTTTTCGTTGCTTTATTTCTTGTTATCATGTCCGAGTAGTGTAGTAAAGTTTCTAGGGATGAGATAGATGATTTTGTGTTCTTGATCGGTTAAGATGCCTTAGTTTGATTGTAAATGATTGATTCCTTCTAGGTTAGTGTTCTTAATGCTGTCAACAGACCGAGAGGTTGAGATTAGATCTAGGGCGTTTACCAATGCTACATACCGAAAGGAGTAGATAAAATGCTTGATGTAGCCAATGCTAGAGGTTTACTTGACTCTGAGTAAGAAATTAGATGAGTTCGAGTTTACTGACAATAATGAATCGATCTTAATGCCTGCTTGTTCATATTGCTAGTGCAAGAGTGTGGTGATATGTTCAAGGTTGATTGTTGCTAGTGCGAGAGTGTGGTGACAAGGTTTTAGAGATTCATTGTCTAGGAAATAATTGCTTGAGGCATGTAAGGCATCTGTATTGGTCAAGAATACTTAGGATTTGATTACCCCATCCTTAGGAACTTTCGTATTTTATTTGTATACATTTTCTTTACTTACTCAATCACTTACCCGATCAGGTACACGATAACCTGTATCGAGTAATACCTCGAGCTGTTCATATCNCATATCTCATTTACTTACTCGATCCCCCCACTCGATCATGTACTCGATTGCTTTCATCGAGTGCTTAGATCGTGTGGTTTCTTTGTGTATATTTGTTTCTTTTATTTATTATAGGACTGTTAGAATCAAAACCCTATCTGCTTGGCTTGACTTGTATAGTACTGATCATATCCTTCCTGCTAGCAATAGACAACCATTTGGATTTATAGCCCTTTGTACTACAACTGCATAGGGAATTGATACCCTGGGTGAAAACTTGTCTATCAGTAAGTATTATCATAAATACTTAGTGAGGCCGTCCTCCCATCTACTAGGTTATACACACAAGCATCTGAGACTCTCATGTTTAAGCAAGCAAACAAACACAAACAATACATCAAACCAGGAAAACAAGTCTCGGATGAGACTGGTGTCGACCGACGCTAAATCGGTGTCGATCGATGCTGGCACAACATGGTGTCGACCGACACCACACTGGTGTCGATCGACACTGCTTCTGCAGACGCGAACTGCACGAACACGAACGTCGATCCTCCGTTTCAAATCATCTCGAAACCGTCCCAAACTCACCCAAATGCCTCAGGAACCTATGGGAAACCCGAAAACAACAAACCCAAGCAAGCAAACACCACAAATAGAAAAATAACAGCCAAACAAAAGAGATCTCATGCTTAGATCAACCATGGTCAAGCACTCACCTCTTTTACAGGAAGATTGGGTTGAGAAACGGTGGAAACAACACCTTCACAAGCTTCTCCTTCGTTCCCAGCAACAACTCACCCTTCCCCAGCCACAGATCTCATCAAAAACTACCAAGAACAAGCCAAAATCTCACAGAAACACTCTCCAACGCTTTCTCTCCTTTTTTTCTCTTTTTCTCACTCAACGGTGACCAAAACAACAGAAACCCTCGACTTGTGTCGTCCTTTACCTTAAATACACGGTTTAGGGATTTCTAATTGAACCAACCAAACCAAACAGCAATTAAAACCAACACGACCAACCCAGAAAGCATGGTGTCCATCGATACACCAAGGGTGTCGATCGACACTCAGACCAAAAATGTGATACTTGGTTCGCGGATGTTACATCTGCCCTCCTCCCTTATGGAGAGAACCTTGCGTTCAACCTCCTTCACCATGGACAGGACCTTCGCTCCGCCTTCCTCCCTTGGGGAGATAACCTTGCGTCCAACCTCCCCCACCTTCCTCCCTTGGGGAGCTAATCTTGCGTCCAACCTCATCTACCATAGAGAGAACCTCAGCTCTTCCCTCCTCATGTGTGGAGATAACATGTTCACGTCTTTTATATCTTAAAGTGGCTTGCTCCAGCAACCAATCCAGCAACCAATGCAACTAAAGACCATTTTCCAACATCACAAAATCTTTTGATAGTAATTAATGTTAAATTTCTCAATGTATTCATGGAAGTTTATTTGACACATCATGATGTAGCCTCTGTCTCCAAGCTCCTATGGATCTATTCACCGACGATTTATGTTTTTCTAATCTATCTATGTTTGTTG
Source organism: Camelina sativa (assembly GCF_000633955.1). NCBI lineage: Eukaryota > Viridiplantae > Streptophyta > Magnoliopsida > Brassicales > Brassicaceae > Camelina > Camelina sativa. The sequence goes on from NC_025689.1 coordinate 23,747,860, forward strand.
TAAACTTGTGTTTGATTAGCCTATTTTATCCAACCATTAGGTTGATGACCTTCTCCTCTTTATCTCCTTTTGAGATTGAACGAATGGTAACAATTATGTTTGCACAAAAAAAAAGATCTATGACCAACCAATCAAGGTTGAGAATTAGAAGAAAATTAGTTTGACATAATTAATGAAATAATAGAAAATTATAAGCACGGTAATGTATGAATCTCAAATAATTCAAAGATAAAAAATATAAATTAAATAAAACAATCTAAAACTACTACAATAAATTTTAAAATACAGTATTAGAAAAATAAAATGCATATATTAATCTTCCATTTTTTTTTTGGGTCAACATATTAATCTTACCTATTGCAAACTGAAAAGGTAGAAAGTATGAGTATATTTTTGTTTTAAAAAATAAGGAAAATTTGTCTTCCCATGAAAAAAGTTTGACCAATAGAACAAAGTTGAAAGCAATATTTTTGAATAAATTATTTTGTTAGATTAATAATGTGAGACGATCTATGTTTATATAGAAGTGAGCATTTACATTTTTTAGAATTAATAATTTTCTGTATATTTTCCTTAATCCTTTTTTATTTTATGAGAAAATTCATTCCTTTGAGCTCATTATTTTTTTATAAAATTTCTTGCTTCCCACTTTCTTGTAAGACGTACTATCGTTCGACGATAAGAGCACTTTATGTTTAGTTGATCTAGTGTTATATAATCTTTGTTGTTATCTTACATTTGTGTATTCATGTTTTATTTATGCTATCCGTCCTGCAAATTAACATAAATAATAATAACAATGTGAGAAATTTGTTAATCCCAAAAACCTTAGTTATTATGCATAAGAAACTTTGTTAACACTTCAAAGTCAAAGATTGCATAGTATGCATTATGAAATTGAGAAACGAAACAAAATTCAAAGAAACGACGAGAAAAACACGTGGAAATATCTAGGAGTCTTTTTATATAGTTACTTCGATTAGACAACAAACAAATTGCCTTCGAGACTTGTTCAAGAACAATGATGTGTCAAACAAAAGGTTAATAAAAAACAAAGAAAAAAAATTTACCAAGAAAAACAAAGCTAGCCAAAATTATTTTGTTTGGTGAAAAATATGTCACCATCTATTTGCTTATATAGAGGGATGTATTTACAATCCTTTCCTTTTAAGATTAACAAAGTTTTTTTAATATAATAAGATTACAATTATCTTATGCATCGTTTTACCAAGCTTGAAAACAGTGATTTCTGATCGTTAAAATTGACACGTGTCACGATCTGATGAGTTACTAACTTAGATATTTAATCGTTAAAACTGACACATGTCACGATCAGGTGAGTTTTTAACTTTGATCTCTGATCGTTAAAACTAACACGTGTCACGATCTGGTGAGTTACTAACTTTAAGAACCAAGCTTTATATAATAAGATTGTGGTAGAGATATGTACACTGACAGATTTTTGTGATAGATATTACTTTTAGCGACGGCGGATATTTTTGAGCTTGGTAGATTTAATTTATGAGGACAGATTTATGCGTTAATGTAGTCATAGACAAAAGTCTTACTTAAATGACAAAAGTTTGGTAGATATATATATATATATATATATATATATATATATATATATATATACCTAATAGAGTTATTTAATTTGTGATAGATTTATACTATTGATGTTTTAGGTCAAAACAAAGCATTTTAGAGAATATGCTGCGTTTTTATTTAATATTGAGATTATATACAGTTTTAATTGATAAAAACATTGTTTTTACAAGGTAGTGCAGTGGTTATAGGCCTTTTAATGTGTTCCAAGATTACGGTTCAAAGCTTACTAGTCACCAAAGATTGTTTTTAAAAAAAAATTAATTGAAAAGGATAAATTCATCACTTACTCAAGTCATCTTCTTTCCAAAAACCCTAGCGGCCGCCACACATTTCCTGGATCAGATTCTTTCTTTTTCTTCGTCACTTTCTCACATTTCTTGTTCAAAATGCTGAAATACTAGATTTTAATCCGCAGTACACCGCGGAACTATATTTTTAAAAGTAAAGTAAAAATAGAAATTTTTAGTAGATTAAATATATATATATATGACTAATGTTTTGTAAATTTTAAATGTATATCCTTATATTTATATATTATTTAGGTTTACCGGTTTAAAAATTTAGGTTTACCAGTTTAAATTGTTTAATTCAGAATATAACTCGTGGTATAACGTAGTACTACTTTTATATTACATAATCGTAATTTAATAAACTCAATTAGATATGTCTAATATTCAAATGTTGATGGTGTTAACAAAATAATGAACTGATGATTTACTAACAATTAATAATATAATTTTCAATTTTTATTAATACACAAACTCATCATGCTACATACCCAAACACAATGTTTATTCCTTACTTAAGTAAGACATGCACGTTTTTCAAAATCCAAATAACGAAAAAATGCAAAAAATATATAGTTACACTAATTTATGTATTTTATGATGATTTAAAGCAAGTAAACTGAATAAATAAATAAAAAGATGATAAGAAAATTGTAATTTTAATTTAAAATATTAATTTATATTTCAAACAAAGTCTTTTAATTGTGTTTGGTTTTAAGGATAGTAAAGAATTAATTGAAGATATTGTAATTAATTTAATGAGATACTAGATGTGGACCCGCACGTACGTGCAGGGATAAATTACCAGAATTATGTTTGTGTGAAATTTACATATTTATAATAAAGATGTGTTTGGTTGTTGTAGTATTTGTAGTGTATCTATAGTCTTTGTATAATATGTGCCACATTTTTTCAGGTATTATAAATCTATGAACTATCTACCCATGTAAAAACCGTCAAAATATTAAAGCTTCCCAAACCGGATAACCTAAATTGTCTAGGTAGAAAAACCCACCTCGATAGACATGCCCTGTAATCCTATAGTTTCAATCTATTAGTAATTAACTCTACCTTTACAGTTACGGCTGAACAAATATGTGTTGAGTCCGATTCAGGCCGATTATCAAATCCTTTGCCATGCCCAATAAATTTAACTCACCGAAAGAATTAACAACAAAAATTCACCTTTTGTGACTCGCCGACTAAAACAGTAACAGAAAAGAAAAAATAGGTGTTTGAAGAGGCAATTTCTTTAACCTTCCTTGACTGCATCACCACATCATCAAATCCAATAGAAATATCAAACGATATCCAAATTCATCAAAAATTTACTGAATTAGGCACACCATCCCCGTGTTTGAAAAGTTTTGTGGACGGAAATAGCTAGGAAACTTGATTGAGACGGCTGGTTATTATTGGGGACGGGATAGGTGTGATTTGGAGACGTTTCTGAGACGGTTCTTGCAAAAACTTAGTGTATCTGATATCTAAATATGTTACAAACTTCTTTCCTGAGTTTGTAGCAAGTTATGTTCTATAACTAACCTAAATGGTTTTGTCAAAAAACCTTAATCTTCTTTGGAGGCTGAACAAAAACCCTTATCTAAATGTAGAAGATGACGATGTGTCTTGTTAATTGTTCTTTTTTATTTTTTCTTAAGTCCTAAATGGGGTTTCTAATGTTAAAAGTACTATTTTAATATGTTATAAAACACTTGATAAATAAAGTAAAAAAACAAAATTTTAGCTTACAGTTATCACTAAGCTATGTTATGTGTTCGAATTTAAAATTTGTAGTAAATTCATTATCTTTGGTATTTTAAAATTAAGCTATATATATATATATGTTTGTATTTATATATATGTATTTATAGGTATATGTTTACTGAAGTACCTATGCCGTCTCCATATATATATTTTTTTACTTTGTTGTTTCCCGTCTCTGTACCCGTACTCGTTTTAGTCCACGTACCCATTTCAGTGCTACTTAGGAGTACAACACTATTTGTGTTATTCTATTTCAAGGTAAGCAATTTACATTTATACTTTTTGTTTGACTTCGACATGTTGATATCCATGAATCATATGCTTCATGATTAATATACACATTTAGATTCCCATGTTTTAGGTCTTAATTAAATGATTTAGTCTTCAACTTCTTAGTTAAAAGTTAGCATTAGTCTAGATAATGTTTATTGCATATCCGATTCTAGGTTCTATGCATAATATAAATGTGATGCTACGGTATAATAGATGATTTACATGACCCGTTGTTCAAAGAAAAAAAATTGTATACTTGACCTTTCTAATTAAAAAGTAAAACCAAAAGAAATTTTAATTTCCTTCAGTTATGAAACCAGTGGGTATAATTTAAAAAGATCAAAGAATAAATATTCATTACAACATGATTACTATCTTTATGACAGATTGACAATGAAGCCAACAGTGCAAAGATTTATTGGTGAAAATCACACAATGAAACAAAGTACGTAAGAGAAGCATATGCGCGCTCATGCCATTTTATGCGAAGAAAGTAGTATTATTTATCCTCGTAACTTCTCATTTGCTTCATAACCGGAAAAGATTTGACATATCAGTGTCTCAATACTCAAAACCCCATAAACTATTTAATTAAAAATCCCCACAGAATATAATCTAGAAAATGATACTTCTAAAGGCTTTGGTACACTTTCATTCATTGTTTTATTATGGAGATGTTCCTTCTTAAATCTGTGGTCTACCTGTTTTAGAAACATCTCAAAAAACAACATAACATAATTAGTGTACCTTCAAACTTTGGCAAAGCAAATAATATACAATGGCTACTGATGAAACACTGCTAAGGAAAACAACTCACTATACCGAATCTTGGCATTGGCAACCTTAAAGTTATCATGTCCAGTAAAGGAGTTATCCTTTTTAACAAAGAGAATTGATTGAAAAGTCCTGCCAACTATGATCTGCCATTGCCTCTATATCTTAAATCTGTAATTTAATAGAAGATTTGCAAACCAGAAACAGAATTAAATCTGTTTAATTATTTTGACTATAATCACAAACCTCTATAATTGTTTGACATATTATTTCCCACTCCATGCATCATGAAAATCGAGATGTTGTGAATACGTGGAAAACAAAAAAAACATTTAGAATAAAAAACATTTCGAGGGGGTTATTGGTTCTATGATTTTAATGGATTTGGAAATCCAGACAAAAATCATGTGTTATTCAATCATTGATTTTAAAATACTTATCAAAATGATGTGTTATTGGTTCCATGATTTACAAATACTTGTTGAAATCCCATGTTATTCATTTAATGATTTGTTTTTGGATTTCAAAATCCACATTATGTTTTAAATGGATTTGAATGGATTTGATAGTGTAAAATAGAAGGATTCAAATCCAAGGATAAAACATGTTATTTCAAAATCCATGTGTTTTGATTTCTAGAATTTACAATTGCATATGGATTTAGAAATCATCTCTCCAATAACAGCCCCTTCATCTATTATGCCATTATTATGTTGTCTTCAACAAAAAGGATAATTCATATAACAGTAGTTTTCTTGCACATAAATGATGTATTCTGTGTCTGCGGTATAATATAAAACCATGAAGTAATAGAAAAGTGATTTATCCAAAAAAAAAAAAAATTTAATAAAGAAGTAATAGAAAAGTGAAACTTCTGACCTTGAATTAGTAAACAACTCTTTGAACACAACATCTATTGCCTTGTTAGAGAAGCAACCTGTCAACCTTTATGCTATCAACCTAAACTCAACGAAAGTTGAGGCCACCATTAGAATATCTTCTGAAAATTAGCATCTATCATACCCTCTAATATAAAACTTAAACTTCTGACCTTTAGGAGACAACTCTGTAGGCTTCTACAACAATGGTATCTTTAAGTCCTGCATAAACACGTCATAATTATTAGCTTATTAAAATAGATTTTAACTAATAATTATAATTAAAAAGAAAGAGATTAAACAGAACATCTAAACAGATGACAATCTGTAAAAAAGAATTAACAAAGATCAAATAAAGAACATCTTCTTTTATATTTTATCGTTGATATATTGTAGTAAATTAAAGTTTTTCTATTTTGTTTGAGAGTTTTGAAGTTGGAGATGTAGAAATTTGAGAGTTTCTGTTGAATTGGAGATGTTAAAGATTACGGCACTATTTATACAACAAAGAAGTAGCTGGATTCATAGATATTTTTTTAGGTTTGAAAAGTATAAATCTCCAAGCAATCTTGCTAGGAACGTTAAATGTAGTTTCAATATTGGAATATTCTTCTAAGATGGTGAGTATTGTTAGATAAAAAAAAAAGATGAAAGTTTGTTTGGATAGATTTTTCTAATTATTCGGTAATTAGGCACTGATTTGGAAACAGATGAATTTCGCATCTCATTAATGTTGCAATTTGACTAAATTATAGGTGCTCCGAAGGATCGTGTTTTATATTGTATTTGAAAACATTGAATTTGTTAGGGAATTAAATATTAGGGATCTTGATTGTTATCAATGTTAGTTGCTATAAATTAGGTAAAGTATATTACTCGCAAATCGTTTTTTGGAAACATATTCGTGATAATATCTGTGATTTTATAATAACTGAAAGGTTTTGATTGTTTACCGGTTAATAGTAATATTGTATCGTAATTAATGTAGATTGCGTATTTTTTGGTGTGATTTTTCTGGATTGATCTTATATTGATTAATCTTTTTCTTAAAAAAAATATCTGCAAGCGATTTGGTCTGATTGGGTACATGAGTAAATGATTGGCGAGACACTCAACTAAACTGGATCCGAATATAAGAATCTCGGGTCGCCTAGGATCCGCGTGTCTTGGTTATGTACACTTACCTAATTGTCCTTGCGTTTTTTCTTATTTGTTCTCCAATTTTTTTGAAGAGAAGGGCATTGTATGGCATACTTGTTTTATTGTTTTTTTTTATCCCTAAGTGTGCTTCCCAATTAATAGTATAGATTGTAATTAGTTATTGATTAATTAAGGAGATATTTTAGGAATTTTTGTTTAGCCCAAAACATTGGTTTTAAATTTCAATTTAAAATTTAATGATAATGACATTCCTTGTAAATAAGTAGCAACTCCCGGATTTATTTGCTAAATGTCTCAAAAAATGTATATATAGATACCTTCAGTCCTCTAAAAACCTCTCTGCCCCAGTTATCGAGACGCTTCACCGAACCTCTATGTCCGGCGCCGGCAATGCTTATGCTTGCCGGCGTCGGGATCTTTGTCCCGTTATTGTCTTTTATTCCTTTAGTTTCTATGTGATATTGTTTCTCTAGCCAAAGTCTCAATCTATTCGAATAACCCCCGTTAAACCCTTGAACGATGGTGTATCCAACCCCTTTGCCGTTGAGAGGTGCCTTCCGGCGAATCCCCTCCCATTCTAAACCCTGCTCACCTTTCCCCCATCGACCCTGCATCTCGAGGACCCCCTCCTTACCAGCGATGCTCCACACCTAATGGCTTCCTCCGTTTTTCTTGAATCTGAGGAAGCAAACTTGAGCTCGCGGTCCCTAGAAGCCCTTCCCCACTGGATCTTGTCGCCGATAATGGTTGCCACAACTCTCCCTACGCTAATTTTAGATCTCCCAAGATCCTCCTTTGAGATCTCGGATACGTATCAGAAGATAGAAGCCGACCAGTTCTTGCTTCGGTGAAGACAACTACAAAATGCGGTGTCGATGGCACAACCCTAAAATTTGGTGATGTCCCTTGTCGAAACTTGCCCCTCTCACCAACTGTGAAACGACCGACCCTTTTTTTTAAAATAATAAATAATAAATATATAATATAATATAATAATAAACTACAACTAGTGGTCCCATACCCACTAGCCACCTAAGCACAATCACAATCATCAGCGGAAAACATTACTAATATCCAATAAATATAAATAGCCAATATTAATTCCAATCATAAACTAATGATCCTAACAACATCCAAGAACCAGCAATACTAAAAAAACATTCTAGGACTCCACTCTAGCAACCTAACAGAAGCTAGACAACCAACCGAATCACTAGAACATCCTCCTCTTCATCGCCCTGATTCCACGGTCACACTTTGCCTTTACCTGCACCACAAACACATATTGCAATGCATGAGTATTTAATAAANGTTGCAATTTGACTAAATTATAGGTGCTCCGAAGGATCGTGTTTTATATTGTATTTGAAAACATTGAATTTGTTAGGGAATTAAATATTAGGGATCTTGATTGTTATCAATGTTAGTTGCTATAAATTAGGTAAAGTATATTACTCGCAAATCGTTTTTTGGAAACATATTCGTGATAATATCTGTGATTTTATAATAACTGAAAGGTTTTGATTGTTTACCGGTTAATAGTAATATTGTATCGTAATTAATGTAGATTGCGTATTTTTTGGTGTGATTTTTCTGGATTGATCTTATATTGATTAATCTTTTTCTTAAAAAAAATATCTGCAAGCGATTTGGTCTGATTGGGTACATGAGTAAATGATTGGCGAGACACTCAACTAAACTGGATCCGAATATAAGAATCTCGGGTCGCCTAGGATCCGCGTGTCTTGGTTATGTACACTTACCTAATTGTCCTTGCGTTTTTTCTTATTTGTTCTCCAATTTTTTTGAAGAGAAGGGCATTGTATGGCATACTTGTTTTATTGTTTTTTTTTATCCCTAAGTGTGCTTCCCAATTAATAGTATAGATTGTAATTAGTTATTGATTAATTAAGGAGATATTTTAGGAATTTTTGTTTAGCCCAAAACATTGGTTTTAAATTTCAATTTAAAATTTAATGATAATGACATTCCTTGTAAATAAGTAGCAACTCCCGGATTTATTTGCTAAATGTCTCAAAAAATGTATATATAGATACCTTCAGTCCTCTAAAAACCTCTCTGCCCCAGTTATCGAGACGCTTCACCGAACCTCTATGTCCGGCGCCGGCAATGCTTATGCTTGCCGGCGTCGGGATCTTTGTCCCGTTATTGTCTTTTATTCCTTTAGTTTCTATGTGATATTGTTTCTCTAGCCAAAGTCTCAATCTATTCGAATAACCCCCGTTAAACCCTTGAACGATGGTGTATCCAACCCCTTTGCCGTTGAGAGGTGCCTTCCGGCGAATCCCCTCCCATTCTAAACCCTGCTCACCTTTCCCCCATCGACCCTGCATCTCGAGGACCCCCTCCTTACCAGCGATGCTCCACACCTAATGGCTTCCTCCGTTTTTCTTGAATCTGAGGAAGCAAACTTGAGCTCGCGGTCCCTAGAAGCCCTTCCCCACTGGATCTTGTCGCCGATAATGGTTGCCACAACTCTCCCTACGCTAATTTTAGATCTCCCAAGATCCTCCTTTGAGATCTCGGATACGTATCAGAAGATAGAAGCCGACCAGTTCTTGCTTCGGTGAAGACAACTACAAAATGCGGTGTCGATGGCACAACCCTAAAATTTGGTGATGTCCCTTGTCGAAACTTGCCCCTCTCACCAACTGTGAAACGACCGACCCTTTTTTTTAAAATAATAAATAATAAATATATAATATAATATAATAATAAACTACAACTAGTGGTCCCATACCCACTAGCCACCTAAGCACAATCACAATCATCAGCGGAAAACATTACTAATATCCAATAAATATAAATAGCCAATATTAATTCCAATCATAAACTAATGATCCTAACAACATCCAAGAACCAGCAATACTAAAAAAACATTCTAGGACTCCACTCTAGCAACCTAACAGAAGCTAGACAACCAACCGAATCACTAGAACATCCTCCTCTTCATCGCCCTGATTCCACGGTCACACTTTGCCTTTACCTGCACCACAAACACATATTGCAATGCATGAGTATTTAATAAACACTCAGTAAGGCAATCCTCCCATCTACTGGGCTATACACACAAGCAATAGAGACATCTCTAACCATCAACCAACAATTATCAATCAACAATCAACAATCAACAAGCCAAACAACACATAAACAAGCAGATTAGAGAAATCTCCAGCTTAGATAAGCCATGGTCATGCACTTACCTCTTGGAAGGAAGATTTAGACCAACAGAAGCGAATCCAACACTCCTAGCAACCCTCCAACACGTTCCTAGCCTTGGATCTTCAATCCCACAGCAAGATCTCACCAAAAACGCCTTGAAATCTCACAAACTCTCTCTAGAACCTCAAGAACAAATTTTCTCTCTTTGTTTCTCTGAAAAACGGCGACACCACAACTAAACACGACCCTAGGTCGTTTTCTCCCTTTTAAGACCCGGTTCAATGGTTTTCCCTAACCAAACCGGTCCAAATCGACGATTGAAACAAACCCGACGAACCCAGAATAAGTGGTGTCGATCGATGCTACAAGGGTATCGATCGACACCCCTACCCAAAACGCATATTTTGG
>NC_025689.1:23758450-23758968 GCF_000633955.1 Camelina sativa
TACAATTCTCCCCCACCAAACTAGATTCGTCCTCGAATCTCAAACAACCATCAGTCAAGGACTCCCGTGCAACCGTCTCCACGGCCCGCACTCCTCCGACTGATCTACAGAAGGTCACCTCTAGGCGATAGACTCACGCTCCAGGCGTCATTTGCTCTTGACTTTTTGGACTTTCCTTTACTCATAGGCCTAGACCTTGAGTTTCATCGGCTCATCATCAGACCTAAGTCTGCATGCCAATGTTGGCTCCTCATCAGGCCTAAGCCCGCATGCCATAATATATAAGGAAAAGCCCAAACTCGTCTCTCGGGTTGCCACCCTACAGCGCGCCCCCGGATCGTCATCCGAAGTCGATATACCAACCATACTCCCGAGCCACAAAGTCTCTGAATATAGCAGTACTAGGAGAACCTAAGTCCCCCAAGAGTCGCGAGCAAACGATTCTGAACACATCTGAGTCCTATCCCTACTCAGGTTTCCTTCCCGTGGCTCGCGTAGAAACATCTCAATGTCCTACC
>NC_025689.1:23759028-23759353 GCF_000633955.1 Camelina sativa
GCCTCTCTAGGCCCGATACCTCTTGAGAATAATCTCATACCGGTCATATACAACCGCTCCATCCTCTTAACGTAAGTTAGAAAGTCCTCAACATCCGCAGCCCTCGACTGCACCCCGCCACATGTGGCACAACTGGAGCCTACACTGGTACCCCTCTCGGTAACCGCTCCAACAGCACGCCAACAGATCCGCCAAGCGATCATCTCGACCCTGGGCTCCACCTGCTGCAACCCCACACCTGGGTTCCCAGCACCCCCGGCACGCTCACCGGCTAATCCCCTCTGGTCCCTCCTGATACGCTTGCGACCCTCTGACGTACCTCCTC
>NC_025689.1:23760626-23767789 GCF_000633955.1 Camelina sativa
ACAACTAAACACGACCCTAGGTCGTTTTCTCCCTTTTAAGACCCGGTTCAATGGTTTTCCCTAACCAAACCGGTCCAAATCGACGATTGAAACAAACCCGACGAACCCAGAATAAGTGGTGTCGATCGATGCTACAAGGGTATCGATCGACACCCCTACCCAAAACGCATATTTTGGTTCGCGGATGTTACAAACTGGGCCTAGGCCCACCTACTCCCTTTTGAGGCCCAACTCGCTTAGGTGTGATCCAAAACTACAAAAATCCAGGTCTGATTTATTTCGTTCTTTGTCCTTTCATAGTACATCTTTGAACCGATATATAAGTACAATTGTCCGAAGACATCAATTGGAACATAATCACTCATCGCTGCTGCTATGTTGGTACAAACATCATTTGAGAGCTTGGCCATTAGAATCATCTAAGATAAACACTCATACCTCTATTGCAACCCCCAACCCCAAGTACCACCAACTGAACCTAGGCTTTGCTCTTTGTTTTCAATGCAATTCAGACTACAAGCTTTGTGTGGAATTCCTTAACCTCCATGGCCAAAAGCTTCATGTGAGGGAGGACCCACCTGCTCTGTTATTGTATTGCAGTTATCACTTTAGGTTCATCCTTCTTGAAACCCCCAATTCCCCCATTGTCCATTCGCCTAAAGGGTGTAAACTCGGGTATAATCTTTCTCAGCAATACACAACCGACTACAAGCTTTGTGTGGATTTCCTTAACCTTCATGGCCTTTGGCTTCATGTAAGGGAGGACCCACCTGCTTTGTTACGGATTTGTGTTTACCATTTGTTTTTCCCGATTGTAACTACACCTAAAGCATTGAGATATGAGCCTAAACGATTAAAGCACCTTATGGGTCTGTTTTTGAACTTTCTCTTACCGGCTAGGACCCAAAACTTTGCCTCCCCCATGGAGCACCCTTCTAAAAGCTCAGTTGCATTATTTGTGCGAGCTGTTTATAACCACTTTTTGGTTGAGGATTTCGCGAAGCCCGTCTTCATGGTTGAATCCGTTATGGTCCCAATAGATCTTTCAAACGCTGCAAGCCTCTCGAAGCTGAGCATTCATTTGGAAAACTCATGGAGCCACTATTCTTATTTTCATTGTATTTTTCTAGCTGTCTGTTGTATGAACTATCCTCCTTTGAGGACTTAAGTAATGAAAATACTTGTTTGACCGAAAAAAAAAAGATACCTTCAATCAATGAGTTTTTAGCCAAAATTTTAGTTATAGGAGATTTTTTTTTTGCTGATTTTTTGAGCGATTTTAACTAAGTCACAGTGCCTAACTTCCGCCTCCTCGCCGCGTTAACAATCATCGTCGCTGAATTATTTGCTAACCTCCGTTCATAAGAATATCATCTGATGCTGCAAAGAATCCAATGACGGTTTGTTGCAACGAATCATATGTTTATTCATGTGTTTTCCAAAACAGTATGTATTAAGTAAATTGGGATATATGAACAATTAAAATGATTCGAAAATCTCCCAAAACGAGTTCAAAACTAAACATTAAAATTGGCATTTTAATCGAATCCATCATCAGCAAAATATAAATATTACAAAAGATCAAAAAAACCAACAAACCAAACTAGAGATTTGTTCTTATGTTGATTGATTCATCTTTTGATCAATGGGAAACTTCTCTCCTTCTGTTATTTTTCTTCGGCCGATCTTAGCTCCATCCAAGAGATGCGTCAAAATTTTCTGGTTCTAGAATGAAATTCTTCAATCTCCAAAAATCATCACCTCCAGGAAGCTCCACCACCGATTACATGCATATTTGGTGTCATTTTTTTCTTTAATTTGCTCTTATGATATGAGCAAAATAATTTGTTTATATTTTTATTTTAGTCCTTTTTTAACTAATAGCATAAAGTAAATAACACAAATAGTAAAAGATTTATTTTTTATTTTATTTTTAACTATAATGGCATGATTGTAAATAACAGTTTGACTTGAAACTTTAACATCATTTTCCAAATAATGTGTTGTTTGAATAAATATTTGGTTGCAAATGTTGTTTGAGTAAAGGAACAACTTATAAGTGTTGTTTGAGTATTTCCACAACTGTGAATCTGCTTAACAAATTCCACTACTGTTTCCTTGTAGATAGTAGGGATATGTTGTCGTTCATCACACAGCAGCAGGCTAGCAGCAGACCAGCTTTTACGATCAGAAATAAACATGAAGAATTGAAGATTAATGAGGCTGTTCAGTGTCCAAATAAACTTTTTAATGTGTTTCTGTAAAAAAAAGAGTTATTTACGAAAAGAGCACCGACAACAAACTAATCTTCGGATCTAGGTACAGAGGGTACTAATCTTCGACTTCAAGTACTCAGTGCCATGTACAAAGACATTGCTGTCCCTACGATTGTAACAAGAACTGTCGTCTCCGAAAATGAAACTGTCATTACTATCTCCTAAACTGCACTGTTCCTTTAGTCTCGTTCCTAAAAAATAATAAACAATTAATATCTCTTAATCGAATTAGGGTTTATTTAGATCAATTAGGGTTTATTTTTTTATTTTTATGAATAATCTACTGTATATTAATCTGTTTGGGTTTATAAATTCTTGATTAGGGTTTAGTATTCCCTTCTTAAATCTTCTTTATAAATGGTTCCTTGTGTATTAAGGTTAAAAAATTCTTGGGTTCACCCCTAGGGGTGAACAACTCTCATTTACCCCCTCTTAATTAACCAATCAGAATACAATAATATGACATTTTATATCATATTTAAATAAAAAATCAAAATTAAAATAAAAAGACAAAAAAATAAGGAAACAAATTATGTAGATCTTTTATTAAGGAAATTATGCCGGTTTGGGTTTACAAAAGAGTAATTAAGATTTAGATTTTATAATTAAACAAAATTATATGTCGGTTTGGGTTTACAAAAGAGTTGTTAGGGTTTAAATTTTACAATTAAATGAAATTATATGTCGGCTTGGGTTTATAAAATAATGGTTAGGATTTAGATTTTATAATTAAACAAAATTATATGTCGGTTTGGGTTTACAAAAGAGTTGTTAGGGTTTAAATTTTACAATTAAATGAAATTATATGTCGGCTTGGGTTTATAAAATAATGGTTAGGATTTAGATTTTACAATTAAACAAAATTATATGTCGGTTTGGGTTTATAAAACAGTAGTTAGGGTTTAAATTTTACAATTAAACAAAATTATATGTCGGTTTGGGTTTATAAAAAAGTGTTTAGGGTTTAGATTTTACAATTAAACGAAATTATATGTCGGTTTGGGTTTACAAAAGAGTGTTTAGGGTTTAGATTTTATAATTAAACAAAATTATATATCGGTTTGATTTTATAAAAAAATTATTAGAGTTTAGATGTGATAATTAAAAATTATAATATAATATTAATTAACAATTTTAAAATTGATTGATCTACGGAAGTTGTTTCCTTAAATATGATTTATTTCCTTAATGTAAAGGGGGTGAATAACCCAAGAATTGTCCATTAAGGTTTGGGTTCATGTGATGACGTCATTTTGTTCGTATCCAAACATCCAGGCTTATTCGTTGAAGGGTAAATAAGTCAGCAACAGTACCGAATTGACTCTTTTCCATGCCTCCCGATGTGCGATGCCTAAATACGAAGATTCATTTGTTGGAATGCCTGTTTTAATAATAAACTCAAAAACATATATCTTATATAATATCTTATATAATATAAGAAGGTTTTTCTCAGCTTTTGTTAAGGAGATGACACTTGGCATGTTATCTATCTAACATCTATCTTATTTTGTTGTTTGGACTAATTAATTAAATTTATTAGTACTTTGTACCTAAGTAACTATTGGTTCATAAAACAAAAAAATACTCTCAACATTTCTTTTTTTTTTCTTCTTCAATAAGAACCAGTTGTAGGTCCATTCTGATTTAAAGCCACCATTTATCAGTTTGTAGGTCTCTTCTGATGATAGTTTATTTTGAAATGATAAATGTGGGTTTCAATCTTATGTATGATTTAGGGACAAAAACAGATTCTAAATTATGTATAAAATTTATTTGTGGGTTTCAATCTTATAAATGATTCATGGGCAAGAAACGATTCTATGTTATGTTAGATTGTGGGATGTTTATGTGTTCTCAAAATTCTCTTATCAGTTCATAAATTTTTGGCTCAAAGTTTAAATTTTGGATTTCCATTCCTGCTTAGTTTCTAGCCTTTAATCTTATATAATCTAATGGTGGGATGTTTTCCGTAAGTAATTTGATAATTGCTTACTCATTAGATCTTACCAATTCTTTTTCCTTAAAAGTAGAATTCATTATGTTTTCCATAAAATTATAATTCAAACCCTAATTACTCTCACAAATTTTCAGTAATTATTATTTAATTTCAGTCATTAGGTTCCTATGTAGAATTATATTATTTTTATATATCTTTTCAAATTTTAATAGGTATTCTTGAATAATTTTTTCTTTTTTTATGGTTATTATGTTTATTGTTCGCATTAATACTATAAAGAAAAAAATTATGTGAAAATGTTTGACAAAGTTATTTATTCATTAGAGTGTTTATGTATGACTTTCCTACTTTCCATGGGCCGGTCTGACAATTTTTGATGCCATATGCCAATGTTTTTTAAAAAACTTTTTTTATTATTGTAAATAAAATTAAAAAATAGTAATATAAAAAAATATTTTCATTATTTCCATATTGTAGTTCGTTTTGTTGCTGACATTTTTCTTTGTCTTTTCAATGTTTTCATGTTCATTTAAACATTTATACTATAATAAATATCATATTGCCTAATAACTCATTATTGTTTTAAAACTTTTCGAATATGGAAACTTTTTTATAAGAGTTTCAAATTTGTTTTCCTAAATTAAATTTTACTATAAATCTCAGTAACAACAAGTTTAATTAACATTAATCTAATGCTCATTCACCAACAATTCAAAAGATGAAATATGTTTTTACATAAACCTAATAAAATTTCATCCATAAATTGGATATATTTACATGAATATTATACTGTTTTATTATATAAAACTTGAACTTCTAAATTTTTTCGAACATATAAAAAAATATAATAATAATTGAACTTATAATTTATTTTTTTATTTTTTTCTACATAAAAGACCTAAACTTTTGGCCTAAAATATGCCCAAGAAAAATTGATGCCATAATCCTTGGTTTCACTTGCTTGGCCTATGGGTCAGGCCTTGAACCATGTTTTATTTTTACTTCAGGTTATTTTTTTTGTTTGTTGTGTTAATATTACTACATATGAAAAAATGAACTATCATAATTTAATATGTTAAACATATAAGGTTTTGTTCCTTTTTTTTTTGTCAACCATTGAGTCACATTAGGCCGACCCATTAACCAAATCCCTACATCCGTAGGGAGCGAGACTTGATCACTGGTATGATGGTACCTTGTGCATTAAGGACTTACCATTGACCACTGTACTAAGATCACTTCACCCTTTCTTATATTTTAGAATCTCTATTTTTTTTTTCTTTTGGATATTCATGTGGTAAACAGGGCTAAAACTTTTTCTTATTGGACAATGCATATGAGTCTCTCCATTATAAATTTAGTTTCTTATTAGTCTTCATCTTTAAGAAAAAAACGTATTTTAAACTATTATAAGAAAACAAAAATTGTATGTTACTATCATATGCTTAAAAAAACCATGTTGTTAAGCTTGTGATGTCTTTTTATCTCATGGTATGATATGAGTTGCATTTTTTTATACTATATCTGATTAATTTGACTTTTATAGTTTTGAGTAGTATATGCTAATTGTATATTGGTATCATATATTTTTAGGAATCTTAGTATCAAATAACGAATTTTCAAAAGTACCCATTTTCCTATGTCACTTTTCAATAATCTTTCATGTTGTTCATTTTCAAAAATAATCATTTTCTATGTATAAAATGACTAAATTCTAAATTTAAAACTCCAAATACTAAACTCTACCCCATCAAAATTATATCCTAAATGTAAAATTGAGAACCCAGACCTAAAAACAAATTCTTAAAATTAATTTAACATATTGTAATTTGTGTAAAAGATGGCAAAAATGAAAATGTTAAAAAAAGGAATATCTCAAAAAAGGTATTTCTAACAAATTATCATTTTAGAAAGAGGTTCCTAAATTTTTCTACATTAAAAAAATAATATTATATGATGAAAAACTCAATGGGTCTCTCACCAATGCACATGCTCTAATATGTATTGAAAATCTAAAGGGAGAAAAACCATAAACACTCTACTATGCAATCAAAAATTTCTCCATGTGTTGAAATAATATTATACTATATATAAAAGGAAAACTCAAGTAACATCAAACAAATGAATCCAAAAAAAAAATATGATCAGTATATTTTTAAAATCACAAAAATAACCATTGGTAAGTAAACAAATAAAAACTAATAATATCTAAATTACTAAAATTGAACAATAATGTAAGTTAAATTCGTGCGTAGCACGGGGTAACTTCTAGTATATATATATTACCATACGAAATGTCGTTGGTAAACTTATCTAGGCTTAAGACCTCACATGTGGACCTGAGTGGTGCTATATTGGCTGTATTTGCTCCAAAATTGTCCAATTTTGAGAGTTCTGAAATATTTGTATATAAATATCTAAACCCATTGTTGATTAAACGATTTATTTTTTATTTTTATGTCAAAATTAAATACCCAAACAAAAAGTAAAGTAATTTTTTAAAATGTGGTTATTATGTTAGTATATTAGCTGTGTTTTTAAGTTTAAACTGATAAGTTTAGCTGATATCATTAAGAGAGAAGAAATCAGAATGATTGATAAAGAGAGCACATGAAGTCCACATGACACAACCCCAAAGATCTCAACTCTGTTGTCTTAATTCAGATCGTTAGAGAGATTTATTCTCCACCTCCATTATTAAATAAAGCCAACTTGTTTGGTCTACTACTTCACACTCACAGCCTTTTATTATTCTCTCTGGTCCCTAATAATAAGAAAAAGAAAAGAAAAAGAAAAAAAAGCGGTGAGAAAAAGAAAGAAGAGAGAGGGTGACCACTATGGAGACAGCGCAACCCATTACTCATTATTAGTTTTCTCCTACCATTCTTTTGCTAAAGTTCAAGTCTTTGTGTAAGTTTCTCAGAAGAAGA
>NC_025689.1:23768367-23773977 GCF_000633955.1 Camelina sativa
TTTTTTTTTTTCTCTAGTAGCAATGCTGAGAATTTAGCTGCATTCACTCTTTCTTCTGTCAGTTTAATTCAATCTCTCCTCATTTCTTACAACAATGGCATCTAGAACCAAGTAAGTACTTTTACCCTTTCTTACACATCTTGTTTTTAATACAATTGGATCTGAGATGATCTCTAGTAGAGATGCAAATGATCTGTGAATTGACAATTGGATCTGTTTCTTGAAGATTTTAAAACCTAAATTGGTTAAGTCTAGTAAATGTTGTGATTTTGGGAACTTAGATGAATTTAGTCAGGTGAAATTTGTTGTGACTTTGGGAACTTGCTATAATAATCTTGTTTTGGTAAAAATGTAAGAAGATCCATAAATTTTGAAAGCATTTCATTGAGATATTAAATGTTACATTGTATTATTGGTCATGCTTACTGCAGAACTGGGTTGATGGAGACTCCTCGTAGTAAACCATCACCACCACCTCCCCGACTGAGTAAACTTACTCCTACTAAATCCGATGGCAATTCGGCTTCCCCCGTGCCAAACACTCGTCTTTCGCTTGATCGTTCTCCTCAAACAGTTAACTCAAAGCCTGCTCCTGATCGTCGGCCTTCTAGGATTCCTACACCCGAGGCAAGTTACTGACCCCACTCCAACTGATTCATGAATCTTTTTTCTTAGCAATATTAAGAGATTGATGATTACCAGATGAGTTCATCACCATGTGAAATGACTGTATATCATAATATATATATATATATATATTTTATGTTGCAACACTATGGGCTTCTGTTTGTTTGTTGTTGTTTGTGAAAAAGGCTCATCTGTTAAACTCGTTGACATTTTCAGAAAGTGCATTCACGGTTGGTGAAAGGGTCGGAGCTTCAAGCTCAATTGAGTCAGATTCAGGAGGATTTAAAGAAAGCCGATGAGCAAATAGAATTGCTCAAGAAAGATAAAGCTAAAGCCATAGATGATCTTAAAGGATCCGAGAAACTTGTCGAAGAAGCCAATGAGAAACTCAAAGAGGCATTGGCAGCTCAGAAACGAGCTGAGGAGTGTTTCGAGGTTGAGAAATTCCGAGCTGTTGAACTGGAACAGGCTGGACTTGAAGCTGTTCAGACAAAGGATGCAACGTCAAGGAACGAGCTAGAGTCAATTAGAAGTCAGCATGCGTTGGACATCTCAGCTCTCCTCTCTACCACAGAAGAACTTCAGAGGGTGAAACATGAATTGACTATGACCGCTGATGCTAAAAACAAGGCGCTAAGCCATGCTGAGGAAGCGACGAAGATTGCTGAAATCCATGCTGAGAAGGCTGAGATTCTTTCTTCTGAATTAGGCCGGTTAAAGGCATTGCTCGGTTCCAAGGAAGAAAAAGAAGCTATTGAAGGTAACGAGATCGTGTCTAAACTGAAGTCTGAGATTGGAACGTTGAGAGGGGACCTTGAAAAAGTTAGTATTCTTGAGAATAGTCTGAAGGAGCATGAACAATCAATTGAACAGCTTCACGTTGATCTAGAAGCTGCTAAAATGGCTGAATCTTGCGCTAATGGCTTAGCAGAAGAATGGAAGAACAAGGTTCGTGATCTTGAAAAACATGTTGAAGAAGCAAATAGATTGAAGACATCTGCTTCAGAATCTGTGGAATCCGTTTTGAAGGAGCTGGCTGAATGTAATCATGTGCTGCATGAGATGAAATCCGAAAATGCTGCACAAAAAGAAAAGCTTGAGATGCTAGAGAAAACAGTTGAAGCGCAGAGAGCAGATCTTGAGGAATCTGGACGCCAGGTTTGCATCGCAAAAGAAGAAGCTTCTAAAATGGAAAAACTTGTTGAATCAGTAAAATCTGAGCTTGAGATCTCCGAAGAGGAAAAAACTAGGGCCTTGGACAATGAAAAGACTCTAACATCAAATATTCAGAATCTAATGAATGAAAAGACAGAACTTTCAATAGAACTGGAACGCTGTAAGATGGAAGAAGAGAAAAGCAAGAAAGATATGGATAGCTTGACGTTGGCTTTGCAGGAAGCATCTACTGAAGCGAGGGAAGCAAAGGAGAAGTTTTTGGCATGTCAAGAGGAGTTCAAGCACTGTGAATCCCAGTTTGACAGTTTGAAGTTGGCTTCAAAGGAGACAAATGAAAAGTATGAGCAAATGCTTGAGGATGCTAGAATTGAAATTGATAGTCTGAAAAGTGCTATAGATAGCATCCAGAATGAGTTCGAGAACTCTAAGGCTGGGTGGGAACAGAAAGAGCTTCATCTGATGGGCAGTGTGAAGAAATCAGAAGAAGAAAATTCATCTTTGCAGGAAGAAGTAAGTAGGCTGGTGAATTTGATCAAAGAAAGTGAAGAAGATGCATGTGCAAAGAAGGAGGAAGAAGTCAATCTGAAAAATAATCTCCAAGAAGCTGAAGGGGAGGTAAAGTATCTACAGGAAACACTTGGAGAAGCAAAAGCTGAAAGCATGAAACTGAAAGAGAGCTTGTTGGACAAAGAAGATGAGCTAAAGAATGTCATGGCGGAGAACAGCAGCCTCAGAGAATGGGAAGGTTCTGTAATTGAGAAAATCGAGGAGTTGTCGAAGGTTAAGGAAAGCTTGGTTGATAAAGAAACCAAGTTAAAGAGCATAACTCAAGAAGCTGAAGAGCTAAAAGAAAAGGAGGCCGCTCATATGAAGCAGATTGAGGAGTTGTCAATGGCGAATGGAAGCTTGGTTGATAACGTAACCAAATTGCAGAGCATTGTTCAAGAAAGTGCAGATCTCAAAGAAAAGGAAGCTGCTTATCTTAAGAAGATTCAGGAGTTATCAGTAGTGAATGAGACCCTGGCTGATAACTTAACGGATTTGCAAAGCATTGTTCAAGAAAGTAAGGATCTCAAAGAAAAGGAGACTGTTTATCTTAAGAAGATTGAGGAGTTATCAGTGGCAAGTGAGAGCTTGGTTGGTAAAGAGACCAAACTGCAGCACATTAGTCAAGAGGCTGAGGAGCTCAGAGGAAGGGAGGCTGCTCATTTGAAGAAGATTGAGGAGTTGTCGAAGACGAATGAGAGTTTGGTTGTTAATGTGGCCAATATGCAAAGCATTGCTCAAGAAAGTAAGGATCTCAGAGTAAGGGAGGCTGCTTATCTTAAGAAGATTGAGGAATTGTCAATGGTAAATGGGACCTTGGCTGATAATGTAACCAATCTGCAGAAAATATCTGAAGAAAGTAAGGAGCTCAGAGAAAGAGAGACTACATTACTTAAGAAGACAGAGGAGTTGTCAGAATTGAATGAAAGCTTAGTTGATAAAGCGAGCAAATTGCAAACAGTTGTTCAGGAAAATGAGGAATTGAGAGAAAGAGAGACTGCGTATCTAAGAAAGATGGAGGAGTTGTCAAAATTGCATGAAATGTTCTCTGAAAAAGAAAGCAGTCTCCAGAGTTCTATTCATGAGAAAGAGGAGCTCAAAGAAAGGGAGACTGCTTATCTTAAGAAGATTGAGGAGTTGTCAAAGGTGCAAGAGGATCTGCTTAATAAAGAAAATGAGTTGCATGGAATGGTCGTGGAGATGGAGGACCTTAGATCCAAGGACTCTCTCGCCCAAATGAGGATAGAAGAGTTATCAAATTTTAATGCAAGTTTGCTCGTTAAAGAGAATGAGTTACAGGCTGTTGTCTGCGAAAATGAGGAGCTGAAGTCCAAGGAGGTTTCATCACTAAAGACGATAGACGAGCTGTCAGACCTGAAACAAAGTTTGATTCACAAAGAAAAAGAGCTCAAGGCTGCAATTGTTGAAAACGAGAAGCTCAAGGCTGAAGCAGCCTCGTCCCTCCAGAGGATTGAAGAGTTGACAAATCTTAAACAGAGTTTGATAGATAGGCAGAACGAACTGCAGGGTGTCTTTCATGAAAACGAGGAGCTCAAGGCCAAGGAGGCTTTGTCTTTGAAAAAGATTGATGAGTTACTACATCTAGAGCAAAGTTGGCTTGATAAGGAAAGTGAGTTTCAAAGAGTTACGCAAGAAAACCAAGAGCTTAAAACGCAGGATGCTTTAGCAGCAAAGAAAATAGAGGAGTTGTCAAAGCTGAAAGAGAGCTTACTTGAAAAAGAAACCGAACTAAAAGGCAGGGAAGCTGCCGCGGGCCTTGAGAAAATGGAAGAATCATCAAAGGTTGGAAACGGTGAGCTTACCAACATCGGAAAAGATTATGACTTGGTTCAGTTTTCCGAAGTAAATGGTCCTAGGAATGGGGATGTAAAGACAAAGACTGATCCTTTTCAGCACAGAAGCAGAGAACATTTGGTACAAGAAAGTCCCATGGAAGCAATTGATAAACATTTGATGGGTGAAAGAGCAACAACTCATAGGGTACCTCACAGAGCTGCAGGTGAAGGGAAAGTAGATAAAGACAGTGTGGAGCCTGAGATGTGGGAGAGCTACAAGATAGAAAAAAGCGAAGTATCTCCCGAGAGAGAGACCGAGCTCGACTCTGTAGAAGAGGAAGTTGAGTCGAAAGCAGAAGGCAGTGAGAACATGGATCAGTATAGCAATGGCTTCTCTTCAACAGACCACACCGAAGATTCTGGAAATTTGCTGTTAAAGGAACAACATATGAAGAAGAAGAAACCTTTGCTCCGGAAATTTGGTAACCTGCTTAAAAAGAAGAGTACAAGCAGTAGCAGTCAAAAGTAGGGTCTCTTTGCAACAGGGCTTTTCTTGGTTTATGTTTATCGTATCAAAATTTCTGAGAGTATAGCTCTATATTTGATCTATGCTTTCACATGGCTTCCAAGTCAAGATTTAGATTGTCTATGACACTCCCCTTTGATCTTGTTCTCTTATTTATTTTTATTTTTTTGAGTTGTTCTTGTTGTGAGTTTTAGCGTACTGCAAAGAAAGAACATTTCATTTATTATCTGCAAGATTTCTGTATAGAAGCAGGGTTACTTATTAAGATGATTTGTCGTTGTTTCTTGTTATTCTAACATTCTTTTTGGAGTTATTAGTGTCGTGAACACCACCAAGTTTCCAATAAATGAAGCGTTTCATGTAAGGCTTTGTAGATTGTAAAATAAGAAGACATACAAAGGTTGATGATACTCTTGTGAATAATAACTTAATTCGGTCATGGACAATGTAATTAACATAGTAGATATTGACACAACCTTCCGCTGCTGCAAAATATTAAATTCACTTCATAGTTAGGCACTTAGTGAAATGGAGACGAGAGACGATAGCTTGAATTTCTTCATCTTTGTGGACTCTCGTGGCTGAAACAGAGCCTCAGTGCTCGACCGGACGGTAACTTCTTTAGACTCTGCCCCTGAACTGCCTTCACTTCTATAGTCCCTATACGAGTACAGAACCTGCAACCTCGAAGGAGCTGCAACCCAAATCATTATTTAATTAATTAATTCCACACGCGAACACATAATCAAGTTCTAAAGAGAAATTACCTAATCCAAACATGCTTGTTTTCTGAATAGAGACATGGTCGACTTTTGATCTTTTGATATTTCTTAAAGCCAGGGTATCTTCCTGCTTTCCTTTAAACTCGAGGAACTCCCCTAACACAATTTTGCTACTTTTAAGCTCCACCCTGCAAGCATAATCAACGTTTTATGAAAA
>NC_025689.1:23778189-23781006 GCF_000633955.1 Camelina sativa
TTAATTAATTCCACACGCGAACACATAATCAAGTTCTAAAGAGAAATTACCTAATCCAAACATGCTTGTTTTCTGAATAGAGACATGGTCGACTTTTGATCTTTTGATATTTCTTAAAGCCAGGGTATCTTCCTGCTTTCCTTTAAACTCGAGGAACTCCCCTAACACAATTTTGCTACTTTTAAGCTCCACCCTGCAAGCATAATCAACGTTTTATGAAAACTCCTTGAACATAGCTACTTTATTGAAGTTTTTAAGAGAACTCAAAAGTCTCAGGAACTCAACACAATATAAATTGAATGTCAATTACGATATAAGAGTGGTATGACCTATCCCACATTGGTGCCGTGCCAAGGATGAAATTAAGTTTTTGATGCGACGATTCCTGCATCTCTTTTCCTGTGCTGAATGCGCCTTTAACCCAACCAGAAAGTTTGCCTCTTGATACTGGTTTCAGGTGTTGCCACTCTTCATAGGTAATTACCTCACTCGGGAATGCATGAATTGTACTGAAAGAAGCAGAAGCAATATATGTTTATGCACCACTAGGGATAATACAAAAATGTTTTCCAGACTAAGATGGGCACGCCCCACACACGCGCTATAAAGTGTTCTGTTGAAGTTTTCTTGTCTAGCTCTTGTAAACATGACGATAGTAAGGATAAGGATACATACCGGAAACTTGGATTAGGAATCACAACTTTGCAAGACACATTTCCTTCTAGTAAAGTAACACCCCTCTGTTCAAGATATGATTCAAGAACTGAAGCTTGTTTCTTGACTTGAGCCAGCTGAGAAAACAAGAATCTACAAATTAGAAACTAAGCTGCATCGATGGATGATGCAGTTCAACTTTGCTTTGACAAGAAAAAATCAAATTCACTGTGTCCAGACTCCAGATAGATATATTCATTCGTGTAATCAGCAAAATCTGTCTCTAAATGTAAACAGTGATATTTTTGACATATTATATGCAACGAGACTAGTAGCAGAGTTCCAAAATATTTAGGTCATCTCATGTATCCATCCCAATCTACAACATCAAATCAACAAATCCATTGGATGTTCAAACTAGAAGCATATTGTGTAATGATGGCATCAAACAAAACTTACAGGGTCAGGGTAAGTCTCAGTTGTATGATGCTTGCCACCTTCACAAACCCAGCTACCATCACTCGTTACCGTAACAATCCCAGATAGATTCTTCACAGCGACGACTAACACTTCTCCTTTAGAAGTGACGAGAACAACATCAATGTCCTGTCTAGAAGCAGTGTCTGAATCTGGAATCCGAAGCCCTACATAAGCTTTTCCACCATAAAGCTTCTCGAGTCTGCAAATTCAATCGAAATCAAAATCAAAATCAAATTCAGTGGAGTCTTGGATAGGTAAATAGAGAATCGAAGATGAGATGATGAGGTGAAAATCTGGGAAACCTGTGAGCAACGGAGAAGAGAGCAGTGGAATCGGAAGTCTCCACGTCGGAGAACTCGTCGTCGGAGAAGAAACGGCGGACGAGTTGGTAGATGACGAGACCGCAGATGATCTCCAACCACATCGTTGCTTCTTCTTTTAGAAATTTGGGAATTGGAGAATAGAGAGAAGAGAGAGAGAGACGATTCTTGGAAATTAAGGAAAAGAATAAACCCCAGCTGAAAGTAAAGAAAACAACAAATTCACTCAAATTATTATATATCGTATCAGATCCACCCCGATCATTTTTTACTATTCTTACATATCCTCCAACATCATATGTAGAATGAGGTCAAAGATCAGGGTAGATTTAATACAATATAATAGTTTTCATGGGATATACAGTAAAACTTCTATAAATTAATACTCTATAAATTAATAAACACTACAAATTAATAATTTTTGCTGGTCTCAAATCGGGCTAGCGTAAAAATTAACAATATTCGATAAGATAATAAGATAATATTTTTTTTGAAATCTCAATGTAAAATATGGTCCTAATAATATCATAAATTAATAATCATGTAAATATAAATATATATATATATATATATATATAATAGTGTATGTTTCTTCTAAACTCATTTCTATAAAATAATTGTAATGTTGTATTTTCAAACTATAATGATATCTCTAAAATATTTTATAACATGTCATACAAATAATTAAATTTTAAAGTTTAATTTTTAGATATTCATCATTTACAATTTGATAATTTGACAGATTATAAAAATAGGATAATTTGAATTTATGTATGTCATGTGTATAAGTCAATTTGTCTATAGTATTTGTAATTTATTGTCAATAATGCTTTCTAAACATTACAAGTTCAATTCCTAAACCATAAAATTTATAACATTCGAAAGTTTAATATTATTTTGTTATAGTTGTTCCAATTCATAATTTTAAAAAATTTAAATAATTTAAAATATATCTATAAATTAATAATTATTAATTTACAGTATAAAATAATAATTATTAATATATAGATAAATTAATATCACTATAAATTAATAAAATATTTTGGTTTCAATATTATTAATTTATAGAGGTTTTACTGTAGGACGTTTTTCCAAAAAATAATAAAATGTATTTATAAAATATACATTAGCTGTGAAAAATTATGTTCTAGTAAATTGATGGGAGGGCTCGATTTGAGGAACGTGATGATTTTAGTTCAGTTTTGTTAGCAAAACAGTCATGGCTGAGATTCCAAACTCGTTATTTGCCAAGCTTTAAAAAAGTTATCCAAAATCGAACTCAATAGAACCGATTAGGTCATATTCTTCATCATATGGTTGGAAGAATATTATCTTTACTAGATTTCTGATAAGCAAAAAAACT
>NC_025689.1:23781298-23802002 GCF_000633955.1 Camelina sativa
TTTATAACATGTCATACAAATAATTAAATTTTAAAGTTTAATTTTTAGATATTCATCATTTACAATTTGATAATTTGACAGATTATAAAAATAGGATAATTTGAATTTATGTATGTCATGTGTATAAGTCAATTTGTCTATAGTATTTGTAATTTATTGTCAATAATGCTTTCTAAACATTACAAGTTCAATTCCTAAACCATAAAATTTATAACATTCGAAAGTTTAATATTATTTTGTTATAGTTGTTCCAATTCATAATTTTAAAAAATTTAAATAATTTAAAATATATCTATAAATTAATAATTATTAATTTACAGTATAAAATAATAATTATTAATATATAGATAAATTAATATCACTATAAATTAATAAAATATTTTGGTTTCAATATTATTAATTTATAGAGGTTTTACTGTAGGACGTTTTTCCAAAAAATAATAAAATGTATTTATAAAATATACATTAGCTGTGAAAAATTATGTTCTAGTAAATTGATGGGAGGGCTCGATTTGAGGAACGTGATGATTTTAGTTCAGTTTTGTTAGCAAAACAGTCATGGCTGAGATTCCAAACTCGTTATTTGCCAAGCTTTAAAAAAGTTATCCAAAATCGAACTCAATAGAACCGATTAGGTCATATTCTTCATCATATGGTTGGAAGAATATTATCTTTACTAGATTTCTGATAAGCAAAAAAACTTATTAAGAGGGTTAGGCTCTAGGGAATCCAGTTCTACATGGACTGTTTCTTGGATACCGGCTCAATCCCTCGTACCAACGTTAAGTAAAGGTCCATTTAAGGATCCCATACTCCGACTGACTCATTTAATTGATTGTCAGACAAATATCTGATGTATGGATAAGCTCAATGAGCATTTCGACTCGGCGAATGTCACCCTGATTGGGCCTTACCTATATGTAATTGCCAGAAGACAGATTCTCTAGATTGGCATTTCACAAAAAAAGGTAAATATACGGTTAAGTTAGGGTATCATGCAATACAAACGACCCGATATCACCTCTCTACAAGCCATAGTTTGGAAGGTATATTGCCCACCAAAAATACAATATTTTATTTGGCACGTATTGTCAGGTTGCATTCGGTATTGGCAAATTTAAGCCGGCGAGGTATTGCTTGTGACTTGGGTTGTGCTAGGTGTTGTGCCGATCAGGAAACAGTCAATCATGCGATTTTTGTTTGTCCATCTGCCCGACAGGCATGAGAGTTATCTCAGGTACCGGTTGAGCCAAACTCCTTTCTGACAAAGTCCGTGTACAAAAACGTGAATTATTTTTTGGGCCCTACAAATCCAGATTTCCAAATCTTGACGTTTCCTTAGCTTATGTGGTATATCTGGAAAGCGAGGAATGCAAGAGTTTTCGAAAATGAGGCCCAGCAGCCTGATGAGGTTGTCTGACTAGCAAAAGGCAAGGTGACGGCATGGCAGCAAGCTCAAGTATGGGGTGAGGGTGAGGATGAGGGTCTACCTTCACCCCCGCTTGTCCCAACCCTTTGGTTGCGGGTGACTGCAGCTCCCCTTCCCACTATTTTTTTGGGATATCATTGTTATGTGGATTGCTCTTGGAAAACGGGCGAAAAATTCACTAGTACAGGATGGTTTTATACGTTTTTCAGGATTCGTTCCTGACTATGTGAGCCACCAAATTTCGGCGTAATATCTCTCCCTTACATGTTGAAGTATAAGCTTTCATATGAGCTATACGGTGCATGATCAAACATGACTACAAAGATGTGGCTTTCTTTAGAGGCTATTCAGACTTGGCGATGATGGTGTCTTCTCTTTTCGATTGGCGGACTTTCTCAGCATACCTCGATGACACCAAAATCGACATGGAAGAATTTTCTACTTTCTATTTATGTCTTATCTTTAAAAAAGTAATTGTAAGTGGCACATCAAAAACATATCTCTGCATAATTTTTTACATGTAAACAATTTTCCATCAAATTGGTTAATTAATCAACTAATAGAAAAATTACGTGAGTTTTTGGCATATATTTAGATCTTTTATTTTATTTTCAATTTTGAGGAGGTAGAAAACTAAAAATGTTTCTATATTTGACTATTGCAAAAAAGAAATCAATTAATTTAGATTAGAAATTAAATGAAATAACAAACATGTTGAACGCCTTGAATAAGAATATTGTCAAAAAGTAAAGAAAAAAAAGATTGTCTAAAACTTGTTTTGTTCTAAAATATATGTACTGTTCAGAATTTGAATATCAAAAATGAAAAATACTAATTAATTTGTATATTTTTGTAGGTACATAAATTATTCGTGTATTTTTGTGGGAAATGGAAGATACTTGATATATTTTATGATATTTTCTCAATAATATTTGATACAGTGGCTGCATTTCCCAATTTTTTTTTTTGTCAACAAAAGAATCAGCTCAAACGAGCCAATTAGGGGGAAAATTTTCTACAAATAAAACATGATGCAAAGACACACGCGCTTGACGTGCTAAAGAATCTGCTTGTACATTAGCATGGCGAGAAATATAAAGCAAAGAGAAGGAAGAAAACTCCTCCCTATCTATCTGAATGTCGTCGAGGTATGTTGCAAAAGCTGGCCAATCAGTAGGTGAAGACACCATCTTCACCAAGTCTGAGCATTCTGTAAGGAAAACCACATCCCGGAAGTCATGTCCAATCATACATCGCTTCGCCCAGATGAAGGCTTCAACTTCAGCATGTAACGGGATAAACTTTGCCAGAAATTTGTCGCTCCAAGCACCGGTGGCGGTCCTTGTGACGAGGTACAACACCATCCTGCACCTGCAAAAATATCAGTCGCCTTCCAAGAGCCGTCAACATAACATCTATGTCCCATAAAAACCGGAGGAAGCGATATACCCCCTCGATGCCCAGCCGTTGGACGCATAGGTGGAGGGAATCTCCTCCCCCTCCGCATCCACCTGAGCCTTCTGCCAGGTCAATGTCTCGCCTTCCGCCACCTGGACAACCTCATCCGGGCGTTCAACCTGGTTCTCAAAAACACGTGCATTCTAAGCTTTCCAAATATACCACATCAGCCAAGGAAAAGCTGAAACATGTGAACCCGGACCTTTAGGATCCAGAAAATGATCGACATTAGCATACACAGACCCCGTCGGAAAGAGATGTGGCCCCACTGGTACACAAAAATATGGCATGATTGATATCCTCCTCCTCCATCCCGCACCGTGTACAAAAAACATCACAGCTCACCCCCCGACGGCGCAAGTTAGCCGATACCAAAATACAACCCGATAACACTTGCCACAGAAAATATTGTAGTTTTGATGGACAGTGTACCTGCCAAATCCTAGCAAGAAGGGGAGTGATCACTGGACCAGAACCCAATGCCCGAAAAGGACCTTGGAGATCCAAACTTCTGTCTCATACCCAGCTTTTAACGTATATTTCCCAGTTTTAGTAAAGTGTCATCCTAAATAATCTGCCTTTAAGCAACTGCTTAGAGGTATAGCCTCTATCAAAGCGACATCCACGGGATCAAAATACTGAGTGAGCAGATCCTTTTGCCAAGAATTCGTTTGACGATCAATTAAATGAGGTAACCAGAGAGTTGGGTCCTTAAAAGGACCGTTACTTAAGGCTGGTCTCGGGAATTGAGCCGGAACCTAGAAATCACTCCATATAATAAGCCCTTTGTTCACCAGAGAGTGAGCAGAGACGATACTCCTCCACCCATACGAGGGTGAATAAGATCGTATTGGATCCATAGGATCTAAGTTCCGATAATACCTACTTTTAAAAATCCTGGCAAACAGGGAGTCCAAATAATCTATCAGTCTCCACAATTGCTTAGCCAGCAAAGCTGTGTTAAAATCATCAACTCTCTTGAACCCCAAACCACTCAACTGCTTGCTACAACAGAGCCTCTCCCAAGCGATCCAATGCATACCCCCTGCATGTCCATTCGTACTCCACCAGAATTTTGCCACTGCACTAGTCAGTTTAGATGTGATAGTCTTTAGCAAACGATAACAAGACATCGCAAAAGTCGGGACAGCCGTCACGACAGACTTAATCATCACCTCTTTCCCCCCTTTCGAGAGTAACCTCCCTGACCAGCCGGTCGTGCGACACTTCAGATGATCTCTAACAAAAGAAATAACCTTAGTTANCCCCCCCCCCCCAAATCTCTGGGAGTCCCAGATAAGAACCCATACCGCCCATATTTTTTATTCCTAGGACCCCCTGCATTTTCGTCTGTGCTACCTCATCGACCGTGTGACCAAACTGAATCGAAGATTTCGCAAAATTAATTTGCTGTCCCGAGACTGCCTCATACTGCCGTAAGATATCTAAAACCACCGTACATTAATCCTTATCAACCTTGCAGAAAAAGACTATCATCTGAAAATAACAAGTGGGTAATTGGCGGACACTTATTTGCCACCTTAATACCCGTAATCCGCTTATCTGCCTCCGCCTTCCGTACATTTGCAATACGGACCTTTGTACATAAAATAAACAAATTAGGGGAAGGGGATAGCGGATCCCCTTGTCGCAAACCCCACTCCGGAACTATGAAACCATTCGGTTGCCCATTGATGAGAACCCTATACTCCACCGAAGAGACACAAAACATGAGTCAGGAGATCCATCGTTCCGTAAAACCCATTTTTTGAAATAGAGACTCGAGAAAGCCTCACTCTACTCTATCATACGCCTTGCTCATATCCGTCTTGATTGCCATAAATTTCCCTTTACAACTTATTTGTCCGCAGCCCGGGGAATATCTCATGAGCAATCAATATATTGTCCGAGATCAAACGACCTGGAACAAATGCCGATTGTGTCTCTGAAATTAGACCAGGTAGTAGCGCCTTAAGGCGTTAACACAAGACTTTTGAGAGTATCTGATAGACAAGTTTTCACCCAGGGTATCAATTCCCTATGCAGTTGTAGTACAAAGGGTTATCAATCCAAATGGTTGTCTATTGCTAGCAGGAAGAATATGATCAGTACAATACAAGTCAAGCCAAGCCAAGCAGAAAGGGTTTTGATTCTAACAGTCCTATAATAAATAAAAGAAAAGAATATAAACAAAGAAACCACACGATCTAAGCACTCGATGCAAGCAATCGAGTACAAGATCGAGTGGGGGGATCGAGTAAGTAAATGAGATATGAACAACTCGAAGTATTACTCGATACAGGTTATCGTGTACCTGATCGGGTAAGTGATCAAGTAAGTAAAGAAAATGTAAACAAATAAATACGAAAGTTCCTAAGGATGGGGTAATCGAATCCTAAGTATTCTTGACCAATATAGATGCCTTATATGCCTCAAGCAATTATTTCCTAGAAAATGAATCTCTAAAACCTTGTCACCACACTCTCGCACTAGCAACAATAAACCTTGAACACATCACCACACTCTCGCACTAGCAATATGAACAAGCAGACATTAAGATCGATTCATTATTGTCAGTAAACTCGAACTCATATAATTTCTTACTCAGAGTCAAGTAAACCTCTAGCATTGGCTAAATCAAGCATTTTATGTACTCCTTTCGGCATGTAGCATTGGTAAACGCCCTAGATCTAATCTCAACCTCTCGGTCTGTTGACAGCATTAAGAACACCAACCTAGAAGGAAATCTATCAATCAATTACAATCGAACTAAGGCATCCTAACCGATCAAAAACACAAAATCATCTATCCCATCCCTAGAAACTTTACTACACTACTCGGACATGATAACAAGAAATAAAGCAACGAAAATGAATGAAAATTGCATTGTATTAAAAGATAGAGTAGAGTAGAAAGAGTACAAGATAGGGATCTAAGAAAAACTATTAAAACTATGAAAAAAAATGTAAAAACAAAAAGGAAAAATGTTGAGTCGCTCAGTTCTCTCACAGAAGCTCTCGCTCTCTGGTTTGAGGGTCTGTGGCGTGCTCGTTTGCGAGCTAGGAGAGGAGGGGGTTTATATATGGAAACTCTTTTGACCTAGCTTCCCAGACCTGCCCGATGGTCTACTCTATAGGGTACAAGAGGGTGAAGACGGGTTACTCCTCGGGTGGATCTTCGGGTTACTTTTCATGCTCTTGGATCCTCCTCGATCGTGTTGGGGTTCGGACTTGTTCTTGCAGCTCGATGGCTCCTTCGGGTACATGCTCGAGTTGTCCTTGTTTTTTCCCCATTTTTGGCTCTTTAGCACCTGTTATCATCCGAAATATGAAAATGCAGAAATGCAATACCCTAAATGGTCTAAAAGTGAATTTCTACAGTTAATGACCTAAAAATGCTAAAATATAGGTATGAACAATGCAAAATATGGACAAAAAAGGATGCTAAAAACATATAAATTAGAGAGTAATCAGTATCTTATACCCCACATTAGACAAGCTAATAGGATGCAGCTCCGCCATCTATGTCGATTTGGCCACCTTAGGGATAAGACAAATATGTGTTCGATTTAGACTTTTATCAAAACCGCCCTCATCAAGAAACTGATTGACCAGAGAAATAAGATCTGCTTTCACAACCGTCCATGCCTTCTGGAAAAACAAAACAGTCATCCCATCCGGCCTTGGAGCTTTATCCGGGTGCATCATAAATACCGCCCGTCTAGCCTCTGCTTCTGTAGCCAGGGCTGTTAACCGTTCATTATCCGCCTCCGTAAAGACTGTGTTAACCTCACTTAAAGCTTCATCAAAGTTAGCAAGACTAATCATAGTGAACAGTTCCTCGAAATACGAGACGGTCGTATCACAAATATCCACATCATCTGTAGACCAAACATCATGTTTGTTGTAAAGCCCAACAATCCGATTACGAGCCCGACGCTGTTTAGTTTGTGCCTGAAAATACTTTGTATTTTATCCCCCACCCGCATCCACCGATTCCTACTTTTCTGATACCAATGAATTTCCTCATCCCGGTATGCCTCGCGCAACTGGGAATTTAAGTCCGAGATTAACTCCGGAGCAGACACATCGTCAGCCTGAGCCACCTCCAACTATCATTTTAGGTCCTCAATAAAAACCCTACCATATGGGGCCTGCGTCTTGCGCCAGCGAGAAATCACCGTCGACAATTCACAATTTTGTCTACAAAACTTGGCAATTCCTGATCCCGGTCAGCTTCCCAACCGGATGAGATCGCCTCCATTAAACCCGCCTTACCAACCCAACAACAATCAAACATAAAACTCTGCCTTCCCCAAGGTCTCTTCGCACCTACACTAGTCATGAGAGGCATATAATCTGACGCAATCATCGGTAAATATTCGGTCACCGTGTCCAGAAATAAATCATGCCAATCCTCGTTACCTAAAGCCCTATCCAACCTACACCAGATAGGCTTCTTGTCACGCCAACCCCTCCAGGACAGACAATCTCCCAGATATGGAAATTCCAAAAAACCATAATCCTGAATCATTCCATTAAAGGCTAGAAAAGAAGAAGCGAGACGTAACCGCTCTCCACGTTTTTCTTGGTTACCAGTTAATTCATTAAAATCCCTAATAAGAAACCAAGGTGTAGACCGAGTAGTACTCATACGTATCATCCTTTTCCAAACCAAATCTTCAATATGAATTAATCTATTCGAGTTCATTAAAATTGAAACATTAAAAGCATCTTTATTATAAAATAAAGCCAAACCACCACTACAACCAACATGTTCCACTAATTTTAAATTATTATAGCCAAAATGGCCTACAAATTTTTCCAAAAAAGAAAAAGACTGTTTTGTTTCCATAAGAAATAAAAAATCTGGCCTATGTTTATTTCAGAGATCCCTAAGATTCTCAATAGAGGCCTTATTACCAAGCCCTTAACAATTCCAGCTTAGAACATTCATCGAACATTTTTAGGTTTGTGTGGTTTGACACCACCTGTCCCGCCTTTCGCCCTGTCCTGAGCTTTTGGAACAGGTCCCAACCTCTGAACTGGAATGGACTCACCACCAACCGCATCGGTTTCGCCAGCAGCTATGGAAGCTGCTATGGGGATCGCAGGAATATCCAACTGTGCCTCCTCCTGAGCCTTGACTTCAACCTGACAAACCTCATGTGGATCCCCCGTATCAGCCTCAGGAGCTATGACCTCACCACCGAACCCGGACAACATACGTTCACCTCCAACAAAACCTGTCGAACCTTCCAGAATTTGGCCCTCCTCAGCGACATCCACCCCCGCTGCAGGAGACACCAATGAACCCGCAACAACACTCTCATCCTGAAACAAAGGCTTCCTGACAATCCTCTGCAGTTGAGAAGGCACGCTTTGCGACCTCACCTCCTTAATTACCGGCTCCCTGACCCTTTCATCACTATGACTTGCCTGTCCCCTAGCCACCCTTGTCGTCCACGGGAGTCCTGCGAAGTCCCCACATGTGAAGACCCCTTAGCACGATAGGAGGGACCAGCCACCTGATCAGCTCTAGGCTTAGAAGATCTATGAGTGGAATTCTGATGTCTCCCCTTATTAGGACTAGTTGGCTCTAGAGTCTGCCAAAACCGCCCCTTTGTAACTCATCAATTGTCCCTGTTCGCTACTGACCTCAGACCCAACATGGTCACCTCCCGATGATAAAAGCCTTACCTCAGACCCAACATGTTCAACATGGCATAAAATAAAACAAGACTTACACCAACCATACAAACGCTCGTAATGAAGCTTGACAATCGTCACCTCTCCATTAAAAAATTCGATATCTGTCTCAAAGCAAAGAGGTTTAAGACCATCAATAGTAACTTGCACTCTCCCTCTGTCAATATCCACATCTTCCACCACCCCCAAAGCCGAACCAATATCTCTGAATGTGGGTTCCGCCCAGAACTGAATTGGCACATCCAATACGCGAATCCAAAACTTTAAGGACGATGGATAAGCCGTGTCCACCACTTGAGTCCACCAAACCAAAGAAACCATCCAAGAATCAAAATGAAAAGGCTCCTTCTTCATAACCTCCACGATGTCAGCTTCCTCGTCAAAATCAAACTGGAACTTCCCCAAACCCAGCTCAGCACCCGCAACTCTGCCCTCCAGCTGCCAAATCCGCGGCATCATGATCAGCAAGGACTTCATGTCTTGGACTTGGGGGTTAAAGCACCGCCCAATGACCGTCTTAGAGTAACCCGCAATGAGAGCATAATTATCAAAAAATGAAATCTTGATCTTCCGTCTTGTCCGTGAAGCATCCTCCGACAAACCAGCCAAACCCTTCACCACAAGACCACTCTGAGGCATGGCAAGACCAAACGAACACAAACTAGGAACAACAAAAGAACTTTTCGGCAAAGAACCGAGAAAAGGATGGATTCCACGTAACACTGCCAAACCCAACTTATAGGCAAGTCGAGACCAGAGAGGAAATCGAAATAGGAAAGCGAGATCAATTAGATATGATCTGATTCCGATCAAATACAGATCTCATTCAAAAATCCCCCAACCCGAAAGACAGATCTTCACCAGATCATGCTCGATGTCTCCCAATAAATCCTTCTCTTTCCAAAAAACCTCAGAAACCATATCGCACCCATAAAAAATCATCCTCCTCTCGCTGTCCGAAGAGAAAATAAACATAGAAACCGTGATACACCAAAGATCCCCAAATCGGAGATCCGCTCCACCGACATCCCTAAGATTTTTCCAGCCCATGGATCCCCAATATCCCGAAACCAGATATGGATAAATCCACCAAAGAAAGAATCCCCGTAAGCAGCACTCTCAATCTCCAACAGATCCGAAAAAACCAAAGAAAATCCCCATTCTCCTACCAGACAAGCCACCCGGATCATCCGAGAATCAAAACCCTAGTATCGCCCTTACCATCACCTCTCTTTCGTTTTCTCGTTTTTTTCTGGTTTCTGACTAATTTACAATCCAGTTCCGCATTAATTAGAAAATTCAAAATTACTTTACTTAAAAAAATCCACACATTTTTTTTTAACGTTGAAGTGCTCATTAAGGAAAGTGTTCAGAACAAGAAAGACCCAATACAATACTGAAAACATAAAAAAATTCAACATATTCATTATAGGAGACTGTAAACTATGCAAGCTTCCTTCTCAATCAGCTCGTTCCTCTTCTATCCGATCATGTAGCCATGAAGGCCCTCCTAGAGCAAGATATGAAGTGAGCCTTCCATCTCTAGTTACGCTATGAGCAATATCCCTAGCCAACGAGTTGGCTTTCGGCGAGAAGAGTTTAAAAGTGATCTCCCCCATCGCCTGTATTACTCCCGCAATCTTCCCTACCTGAGATCGATATTTCGGCCAATCCAATGGAAACTCCAAAGCCTCTAGAGCCGCATGACAATCCGACCACACTTCACATGAATAGATCTGGAGGGTATAAAGACTCTGCAGACACCATAGGATACAACTCAATTCTGCTGAGATCTGATTCATCCTTGGAAGGAAAGCATCCCTAGCATGAAACTGCACATTCCCTGCATCATTTCGCAAAATCCAAGCTCCACCACAATAATATGATTCGTTAACCCAGGCACAGTGGACATTGCATTTTAGAACCCCTGAAGCAGGCTTACTCCATCTTGTTAACCGCAGTAAGATCCGTTGTTGTTCACAACTACTTCCTTGCAGAACCATACCTCTAATGTTTCCAATGTTGTAGCTATCAACACATGGGGATCTTGAATTCTTCCTGAAAAGACGAGTACATTATTTGCTTTCCAAATTTCTCATATTATCCAAGAGATCGCATTCCTGAGGTTTGCCGGTATGTCTCCTCTATTCATGAGCTGTAAGAGATACTTCACGTTTTCTGCAGCAGTATTAGAAAAACCTTGAGTCGACAAAGGAAGCAGTGAAGCATCATAACCCTTGTTGCTAGATGACACTTAAATAGCACATGCACAATTGTTTTCTCCTCAACTGGGCATTCTTGGCATATAGAATTTTCTTGAACACCATGATTACCAGACAAAGGTCTCCATAGTAACAGTCGAATTTTTGGTTCAGTGTGTGTATCCCAAATCCTTGTCTTCATCTCATTCACGGCTCTGACCCATTTGAAAGGAAAAAAACTTTCTATGAAAAAAATCTAACTAAAAAAAAAGAAAAAGAAAAAGAAAAATCGGTTCAATCGACCAACAAGTTTGAACCATCAACCACAAAATGATCCGGTTTAATATCCGGTTAAGTTTACAAAACATTTAGTCTTCGCGTTCGATAAAAACCTAAAACCCTAAAAAATTTCAATCAGAGACTTTGGCATTCGAAACCTCTCCTCGAAGCTACAATGAGCATCATCGCAGGCTCGTACGAGAGATTCATTTGGGGTTTCAAGCTTAAACCCACCAAGCACGACGCCGATAACCAAACCCTAATTCTCACCCCTCTCTTCTCTTACCCATCCCATATATCCCCAATCACCACCGTCGCTTGTTCTGGTCCCGCCGCTGCTTCGGGCGGCTCCGACGATACAATCCACCTCTACGATCTTCCTTCCGCTTCCTCCCTCGGCTCTCTCCTAGACCACAACCACACAGCCTCCATCACTGCTCTCTCCTTCTACACTCCTTCTTCACTCTCCTTCCCTCGTAACCTCATCTCCGCCGCCGCAGATGGCTCCGTCGCTATATTCGATACTGATCCTTTCGTTCTTCTCAAGTCCTTTCGTCCTCATAAGAAGGCGGTTAATGATTTGGCGATTCATCCTTCTGGGAAGCTTGCTTTAGCTGTTTATCGTGATGAGTTCTTTACGATGCTGAATCTTGTGAGAGGAAAGAGGAGCTTTTGCTGTAGGTTAGGTCATGAGGCGAGTCTTGTGAAGTTTGATCCGAGTGGTGAAAGTTTTTTCATGGTTGTGAATAATAAAGTTGGAGTTCATCAGTCTGAGGATGCTAAGCTTCTTCTTGAGCTCGAGAATCCGAGCCGCAAACGTATACTCTGCGCTACTCCCGGGGAGGTACTCTTTTGGAAGCTTTACTTTCTCTTATCATTCCTCCCACAGTTGCATCTTTAGTCTCTTATTCTTTGTGCGCAGCTTTGAGATTCTTAGCTTGTTGTTTATTTGGTTTACTTAGATTGCTGTCTAAATTGAACTCTAGCTGTTGTTGTTGTTGTTGTTGTTGTTGTTGTTGTTTCTTTAAATGCTTAGTCCTATGTTGCCCAAGTGTACATTGAGTAATGAGTCGACCTTTTTGAAACCATGAAAAGAGATTAATTTAAGGCTTTCACCCCAAGACTATGATAACTCTTTTGCGAATAGCTTATTGATATATCAATCTATAATTCTATATGTCCTTTTATTGTGCAGACAGATGAATTCTTTCAACATAATTCTGCTTCTTTTGCTCAATGGTGTGTTCGGTTTTAGTTTATGTTGTTGTAGTGTAAATTTCAGAAGCCTCCAAACCGACTTCTTTGGCTTACTAGTGTTCTTTCGGTTTCTTATTGATATCGTGTTTACGTTTTATTTTTGGAAATGGGGTTATGATTTTGATTCATAGACTTTTATTTCATGGCTAAAATGTTTGCTTAATTTGCAAACAGAGTGGAACTCTGTTTACAGGTGGTGAGGATCGGGCTATAACAGCTTGGGACACAAATAGCGGGAAGCTTGCTTATTCAATAGAAGATGCTCACCCAGCTCGAATCAAAGGTATTGTTGTGCTTACCAGGAATGGAAGTGACGGCTCCTTGGAAGATCCATACCTGATTGGTTCTGCATCATCTGATGGGATCATACGTGTTTGGGACGTCCGAATGGCGGCTAAACAGAATACAAAACCATTAGCCGAGACGAATACTAAATCAAGGCTTACATGTCTTGCCGGGTCAGCTCTTAGATGTGAGTATATTTCTCAGTTCGAGATAACATACAAAGACAATCATCAAACTCCTACAAGTTGTGACATTATGGTTCTTTATCTTCTTTTTTTTGTTCTGTTTATCCAGCTATGAGACGGCCACAGATTGGAAAGCAGCAAGCTCAGAAGTCAGACAAAGGACAAGAGAACTGAGGATGAGAGCTGATCTGAGTGTTTGTTTATTGACGAAATGTCAATTTTCTGATGCAAGTTTTGGTAGAATCTTAAAAGTACGAGCCCCACTAGATTCTTGTCGAATTACAAATTATAAACATTAAAACCATTTTACTATTATCATTTACATGAGTTCATTATGTTTGTATTCTTCTAGTCCTAACCGGCTTGTTGGGTATCCTAAATAGTTCAAACCTCACATTAATGATTATTGCAATATCACAATCAAGATTGAAGAGTACGATACATATGTATGTGTGACAATTAGAACGCCATGGAAAGTTTTCTTCAATGATTATTGGGATATACTGAGTAAAATGCAAACATACACGACATGATTCTAAACACCACAATCTTGTTCCAAATAAATGAACGGCTGATATCGAAATGAGCATGAAGACAATGACTCGATCAATACTGAGTGGTGTTGTTGGGGATTTTGCCTTGTTTCAACTGGGAGAGAGCATATTCAGCAGTACGGATGAGATCGGCAACATTGTGTTTTGAAACCTCCTCAGAGCCAAACAAGAAGATGGTCCTAACCTCAGCTTTCTTGGCAAGTCTTGACGCATAACTAAGCTGCAATTTTGGCGAGTTGATGCTCCTAAGTAGTTGTCGGTACAAAGAAAGAACTTTTCCTCTGTTCTTTGCAGCCTCTTCTGCCGTTAACCATAACAGACTCGTCATGGCTTCGTCCTTCGGAATAACAATGTCCTGCGAACAGGGAGAAAATGTTCATTGGGTAATTTTGTCAAACACTTGGTGCGCAAGAACAAAAACACACAAAGCACGCTACCGCAAATGTCAAATCATTAACGATACATCACCCTAGCAGTTCGATATCTATATGTATGATCGATTTCAGTACTAGTGTAGTCTCACATCCGATCTAAAAAAAACAAATAAGAACGATGACTTGCCTTCAGCTGTGAGAGATTGTCACCGAACGGCGAGGATCCAGCGAGCGAGAGTGGCCGATTCGGGACTAAAGAGTAAATAAAACTAACTTCTTAGTTCTTAATTAAAAAAGGAAATATTTACACTCTAGAAGCCTTTTCTTTTTTCTTTTTTTCTTTTTTTTTTTGTCTGGAACAAATTTTAAGACTTTCAACAAACAACAAAC
Source organism: Camelina sativa (assembly GCF_000633955.1). Lineage (NCBI taxonomy): Eukaryota > Viridiplantae > Streptophyta > Magnoliopsida > Brassicales > Brassicaceae > Camelina > Camelina sativa. The sequence continues at coordinate 23,795,419 of NC_025689.1, forward strand.
CTCAAATTTAAATTATGACCAAAATTAAAATGGGAAAAATGCTAAAAAAATCCTGAAATTATTTTTATTTAAACGTTTAATACCCAATGGTTTTGGATTGGAATAAAAATACACCAAATAATAAAGATGTGTTATATAAAACCCAAAATAATTAGTTTTGTTATTTTCATACCCACGATTTTTCAATAAATGAAAAATCAAAATTCTAATTTTACCCCTGGTTATCTAATTAATTATTAATTTTATATAAAAAATCTTGGTTTTCTGTTAACCATATCAAACCGAGTTAACCGGTATTTAATTACTCTTAAAACCGTTTCTTCAACCTTCCGCTATCGGGTTGGATATTTTTTGATCAAGATGGAGCAGACTCGATCGGGGAACAATTCTGGGCGAGTTGTTGTGTTCATTTTTATTTTTTGGATCATACAAAGAAGAAGAAATCGGTGATGGGTGAGATTTGCGGGATTATTCAGTAGCAAGAGTTTCATCGGAGTTAGAAGGTGAAGAAGTTTCAAGCTTCGTTTGGCTCTCTTCCATGGCGTAAGATGATTCACCTCCTCAAAGTTTGTATCTTTTTTAACATCTGATCAAAGGAGGGTTTGGGGTTTTGGATTTGATTTCTGAGTGTTAAAGTTTCAATCTTATTTTTTTAAAGTTGAAAAATTTGGGTTTAGATGGTGTGAACGGGTTTATAGGGTTTGATTATGTGGATGGCTACTCGATCTAATTCTGGGTTCGAGTCTTTGAGTTCTATAAAGAGCCATCATGCTTTTAATTACCAAACTAACAACTCTTCGAATCCTCTTGATTTAGTTTCTGGTTCCAAGCTTGATACTTCCATGGTTTTTTTTCGAGTTTATGGAATTTCCGATTTCTTCTTCTTTGTATGATCCAAAAAAATAAAAATGAACACAACAACTCGCCCAGAATTGTTCTCCGATCGAGTCTGCTCCATCTTGATCAAAAAATTACCAACCCGATAGCGGAAGGTTGAAGAAACGGTTTTAAAAGTAATTAAATACCGGTTAACTCGGTTTGATATGGTTAACAGAAAACCGAGATTTTTTTTAATATAAAATTAATAATTAATTAGATAACCAGAGGTAAAATTAGAATTTTGATTTTGTTGAAAAATCGTGGGTATGAAAATAACAAAACTAATTATTTTGGGTTTTATATAACACATTTTTATTATTTGGTGTATTATTATTCCAATCCAAAACCATTGGGTATTAAACGTCCAAATAAAAATAACTTCGAGTTTTTTTTAGCATTTTTCCCAAATTAAAATAAAGCTTCAAAAATTTCCATTTGATTTTTCAATTATAACACTGACTATCATTTTCATAGAACTTAAAACAACACGAGATTTGTTCCAAATTGCTGCTTTCTTTTTCAAAGATAAGGGAACAAAACTAATATAGAGAGACAATTGTGGTACTTCTGTTCCAAGCTTATACGTGACAGAGACACTCAACATTTTTACAATCTTAGATATATTCTCTATAGCAAACCATTCAAACATTTTGAGGTGTACTTTGTCTCCTATCTTTACTCCAAAAACCTAAACTCCCTGTTCCACTCGTCTTTACGATTAATGGTTTCATTCTGCAGTTTCCGCAACTGACTTTCCTTTCTTATCTACTACAGTTGCCCGCTTCTCCAGAATCCCAAGTTGGTTTTGCAACACCTACCGCGAAAACAATTTGATTGTAAAATCTGACCTGCTTACGAAAAAAGGTAGTTTATGCGCTAAAAATATCAACGTACCTCTATTTGGGACTCAAGAAATTTCCTCTGTGCTTCTACAGGAAGCAATGAATAACCTTGAGACCTTCATATGTCCGTCCAATCTTAAGTGTTAGTTAATCTTGACCATCATTTATATAGTGGATGATAACACAAGTTACAGAAAAGAAAAGTTATCCAAGCTAATTCCAAGGCCTAACATGGTATATTTAAGACTGTACAAGTGAATAAAAAAGACATGACAGAGAAACTGACACCATAATAGCTTAAGCTACAAGACTCAAAAAGACACTAACTAAGATCATGTCTGAATATATTTGGTTATTTCTTTGGTAGCCTTCACACATACCATACTAGTGTGTTTGCAGAAGATGGATAAACAACGGATCTCCCATACATGGAGGCTGCAGAAGCAGCAGCTTGCAACCTAGCTTCGTGGCTGCTCATATTCTCACTGGCAGCAGTAGCTACTGAAGATCCCTGGCCATCTGAACTGGAACTACCGATTCCTGTTCGAAGCGAAGAGCATCATTAGTCTCAATGTTTCACAAACCAAATATAGGATTCACCTTCCGGACACGCTGGGTGCAGATGTCATTTGCCATCTCAAGAGACAATTAAAATTGGGAGCACAGAGTTCCAAATGAAATATATTCATTATGAAAATATGTATGAATAGCAAGATCGGTACCCTGCTGCAGGGATTGTTGGTGTGGTCCACGGTTTCCAGAAGCTGCTGATGTAGCACTCTCAGCTGGCACAACCAGCGCTCTGCAGGTGGGACATGTGTTTTGTCGTTCCAACCATGACCGAAGACAATGCACATGAAATAGATGGCCACATACTAATTTCTTCGCTGAGGTCATTTCTTCACGACATATGATACAAGTGGCATCATTTCTGCAAACCCCAAATTAAAAACTGTGATTGATCTAGCAATGTAAGCATAATCAAGTTCAGTAAGCTTAAAAGATATTTAGAATATCTGGAAAGATAAACCTTCTGGGAATATCTGGAACTTACGAGCTAAGTTCTTCAGGAGTTGCATCAGGAAACCGATCATTCATATTGGAAGTGATTTTACGATATCGGAGGTAATCAGTCACACGAATCTTGAAGTTTCTGAACGTTTCGTAGAGCTCTCTTATTAGATGCAAAGGAAGGCCATAGTTCCTATGCAATAAAAAGGTGATACTCGAATTAGGATACAAAAACTACAATACTAAAATGCCATAAATTGCAAAAAGAGAGACGCGGTAGATGTATTGTTTTGGCTTGCTGGCTGCTTATTATTTCTCATTTTGCTGATTGTTCATCATCTACAAGTAAATCTATGAACGCACCAATGTAAGTTACATTATGTAACCAAGAGAAGACTCATTCATTGATGGAAATAAGTGTAATGATAAAGTTATGCAAGTAACTCTTGAAACAAGTATCCAGCAATAAAAAAAAAGATAACGCGTTGTGACATACTAATATCAGCATGTTAATGAGTCAGGATTCAGACGTATATGAAGTAAAAACTTACATGAATATCATGAGGAAGAAGCAGAGATACATGGACAAGTGAAGCAAGTCACGGACGAGCTCCAGATAGAAAGTATATACTGGTTTTCCTTCCCATTGACCTTCCTTGAGCATATCCGTGACATAGAAGGCATACTTTACAATAATAGAAAGAGTTGTTGTTGCAAGAATCATATACCTGCAACAGAAAAATATCAACGAAGTCTTGGCTGTATGATGCAGAGTTCATTAAGACAATAATAAAAACAAACAGTTAAAGATTGAGGTACTTCCACATGCATGGGTTTTGATGGCATATTATAACAGAAGGATACATAATACTAAACAATATGCTAATATCATAAAAAGAAAAATCCTCAAACTTGTGATCACATATGTATGTTGAGCTATGTTCAAATATCTTTCATGCTTGACAGCTAGGTAAGCGTTTAAGGCTAGGGGATTGATTAAAGCAAAATCCTAGTAAAACGAACAATAATTAAAAGGCCTGCAAGTAGGGGTCATAGAAAACATGTTTTTCAGGAGAGTAATAGTTTCTCGTATAGTCCGACGTACACCTAAAGAAAGAGCTCAAAGAAAAGTCAAAACTATAAACCACGTACGTACTCTCCCTCAACAAATCTTCCACTCTAAATATATGATGAATATGATTCCAAACCCAACAAAAGTATGTAGATGGGTGACAATAAGTAGAAAGGAAAAGATCACTAACTCAAACGTGAAGAAGACAGACATAGAAGCTTTCCGGGACTGAATCAATTGCCGCATAGAAGTATACGTAAGGAGGCCATCTAAAAGCAGAAGAAACACCATGAAGGAAACAATACGAACATGAGAGAGTAAAGTAACAGAAGGAGTAGTCTCAATATACTCGACTCTCTTCTGAGCCATCCAATGCAAACCCTTGATCAACAAAAGAGTCACAACCAAAGAGATAAAACCAACAGAGAAGTCCTGTCGAAAAATAGTGACAGCAAAGAGAATCTCCATGAGTTCTCTCCACGCTTGCTCATTCAAACGCTCAACCTCAGCTTCTCTAAGAGAACCCAGAAACACAATTTTGACAAGATTCCATAAACTGAACATTAGAACCAAACCCATGTTCAAAAGAACCACCAAATTGATCTTGGACGTCGATAGATACACAGCCGCTGGGTAAAATTGACCTCTGGTACTGAAAGCATGGTAAATCACAGCCAATGACGCGAGGCTACTAACTCCTGCGTAAACCTTTAGCTGAATCATTTCCTTCAATCTGCTTCACATTATACATCACAAATAAGGGTAAGTTTTTTTTTTTTTTTTTNTTTTTTTTTTTTTTTTTTTTTTTTTTTGAATAATCTCATGATTTAAAAAATTGAGAGGCCTCGATCGAACACAGAGATCAGGGGAAGAATGAAAAACGTACATGAAAGAAGGAATCACGGTCGAGCTAGAGAAGGTAAGAATCAGAGAGAGATAATCAGATAATCAAAGGCTTGAGCTTTCCATTTGGAAAATAGATATATCGCGAGCCAAAGGAAACAAGGGAGAAGAAGAACAACTCTTGTCGACTGCGTATGCATAGCCAATGATTTTACGACGCGTGTAAACTAATATATTATATCCAACGGGTTAGTCCAGTCCAGTCCAGTCCAGTCTAGTCCAGTCCAGCCCAGCCCAGCCCAATTCGCTGTAAATTCAGCAAAAAGTTTACTCAAGTTGAACATTTGGTGCAAAACATGTCAAGGTTAGTAATCCTTTATTTTATTTTTTGAATGTTTTAATTTTGTTTTTTCTTTTTGAATTCTAAGGTTTTAATGAATCAGAATTTGTATGTTTTCAAATTTTAATTTAATGGGCCGAGAAAATTTATTTAATGGAGTTTTCTATAGTGTTTCACATCTATAAATAAGATAATCATATATGGATTGTGAAAATACCGTAAACTAAACCCTAAACCCCTATTACGAAACTTTTATGTTTAAAATTTTAGAATTTACTGAAGTCTAACATATGAAACTTCTATTTTCTTAATTTTAAAATTTTATAAAGTCTAAAATATGAAACTTCTATTGCTTTTTTTACACCATTCACCATTCGTATACTAAACCCTAAACCCTATACTATAAACCCTACATGTAGTCAATCTTTAATGTATAAAACTTTTGTTAAAGATGATTTATTTTTTATTTTAAAGTCTAAAATATATAACTTTAATTTTTATTTCACTTTTACACCATTCACCATTCGTATACTAATTTAACCCTAAACCCTATACTCTATACCCTAAATTTATATCTCAATGTTGAAAGCATTGTAAACTAGTATATAAAACATGAAATTGACAATGCAAAACTTATAACAAATTAACTTTAAAGTATAGTCATTTTTTAAATGTAAAGTATACATCTGAAACTATTGAATAAAAAACAAACTTTAATTTTACATTATAGTCAATAATCTTACATGTAGTCAATCTTTAATGTATAAAAATTTTATTAAAGATAATTTAATTTTAAAATTCTCTAAAGTCTAAAATATGAAACTTCATTTTTTATGTTATTTTTACACCATATTCCAAAATTAATACAAATAAACCAAACAAAATATTATACTATTAACATATTATTATTTAAACAATTATTTCATTGGCTAATTCATTAATGTGTGGATCACCAAATTCTTTATATCTACTGTCGATTATATGAAATCTAACGGTCATCAATATACTCTTACTTAATCTCATCCTTCTTACTTTTGTACATCTCTGTATCTTTTTTTTTGTCTCCTTAATCGACGCTTCAAACCCAATAAACTCAATCGAAGCTTCATTGACGCTTGAAGTTCAATCGATTTCATTCATTGACGCTTCTCTGCCGAATCTAAAGGTTTTTTTTCCCCTCTCTCTCCCGATCTTTGTTCAATCGATTGTAGTCCCAAATCGTTTAATTTTGGGTAAAGTTCTTCTTGTTTAATTTTGGGTATAGATCTTCATTTTTTCCCTCTTTGTTCAATCATTTAATTTTAGATATAGATCGTCCTAAAATTCCCTCTTTGTTCAATCGTTTAATTTTAGGTATAGATCTTCCTTTTTTTTGGGCAAAAGGTATAGATCTTCCTAGGATTCCCTTTTTCCCCTCTTTGTTCAATCGATTGTAATAGATCTTCTCTTCTCGTTTTCAGGTTTTGGAGCTCAAAATCTTCTCGTTTGCCTCTTTGTTCAATCGATGGTGATAGTAACAGTTGTAAATTTTGATTGAATTAAATTGCTTTCTTTTGATTGTAAAAAAAAAAAAAAAAAAAAAAAAAAAAAAAAAAAA
>NC_025689.1:23802271-23807024 GCF_000633955.1 Camelina sativa
AAAAAAAAAAAAAAAAAAAAAAAAAAAAAAAAAAAAAAAAAAAAAAAAAAAAAAAAAAAAAAAAAAAAAAAAAAAAAAAAACCTATCTAAACAACTATCATATTTATCAATGCAAAAATGATTTCAATGGAAGCTAAAAGAATTATATGCAGCCTCCCAGCAATGAACGTTATACCGAAACTCAGACAATAAAGTGAGCAAGATCAAGGAAGTGATGCTACGGTGATGTGAAGGAGATAACAAAGCTAAAATATAAACTATCTCTTGCTCACCTAGGCTACTTAATACGCATCGAGAAAGACGAATAAGACATTGATCCACTGTTCAAGAGATGTTTCTGAAACCTCCAAAACAAACACCCAAAAGTAGAAAAAGGAGGGTCCTCACAAGCTGGCAAAGGGTAGTTTTGATACCACACTCCCATTCTTCATAGTTCATCCCCTTCATATAGGATGAGAGGTGACGGCACCAGAGTTGTCAGCAGCTGTCAGATCGTAAGGAGAGATCATGAATCTCACATTGACAGTCGTTGTGTTCGTGTCCATCGTTTTGTTCCCAGTACTTCTGGACATGTTTGAAAGAATTAAAAAATAAATGTGTTTCTTGCTCTGATACTACGTAGAGGTAGAGAATGAAGGTGAACAATTATTTTATGTTATTGATAATCGAGTATATACACATATATATACATTAGCATAGGCAAGTCTAAATCAAAAAGATATCAATCGAATATACAAGAATGGTTATGATAAAAAATAACTCTGATTACGAGAATTGTGGAATATGATATCAGTAGAGAATAATATCCCAATAAACTTATTTATCTAATCAATGTTTACCAAAATCTTGCTAATCACGCGCGACTTTTTTTCTCTCTCATCTTTATCCGATTCATCTCAATTTTTTTCCCTCTTAACACGTTCCGCTATATCTCTCTTTGTAATTCTTCCTTTTTGGTGGTGAGCTTCTTCTTCTCCCTTCTTTTCTCATTCTCTTTTATTTATCAGTTTCTCCATTAGTTAATTCCCGTTTGGTCAAAACATATCTCTTTCTTCTCTTGTGTGGTAAAGGTGACAACATGAGAACCCGACAACGACAAACCAAGGCAGAGGAGACTCAGGGCTGAGGGCTCGGGCTTGGGCTTCTCTCTCGACAACTCTCTCATTTTAGAGTTTTGGTTGGAGTGACACTTAGGAGGGCTCACTACAAGAAAATGAGTCCATTGTCACGTAATATTCCGTCACAATAATTTGTTTTTCGTCACAATAAAAATATTGTTACGAATCTGTAACGATTGGTGAATGGTTACAATACAATGGTCACAAAAAAATTTTGTTACTAAAACGTCACACGAGTTGCACTAACTCATACGTATCTATTTCGTCACCAAATGTAACGATTTGTAAACATATCTAAAATGTCACAATTGCTTACTAAAATTATCGTCCCAAATACGTTTTAGTTCATGACCAAAATCACGTATCAAGTTAGTCACTATTTACGACGCCACTGTAATCTCAAAATGTCACACTTAGTGACCTGTTAAATGTCACTTTTGTCACGGTTACTAACTAAGAACATGTATCAAAACTGTCATTCATTATGACAAAACTTTAATCTCAAACCGTCTCTGATGATTACAAAAAAATCGTTGCTAATTAGTCAAAAATCTATATTATGAAAGTTGCTCAACTCTCTCCATATGAGTGACAAGTCAGCAGTGGAGAGAATGACATCTGTCAATTCAAATTATAAGCAAACATATTTAAAAATAAAGAGGAATTTGAAACATCTTTCATGTCTTTTATTCTTTTTCATATCAAAAACAATTTTAATATTTATATAAGAAAACTAGAGAGGCTTAGAACATATTGATGTATTCTTTAAGAAAGTAGATGCATCACCAAAATAAAAAAAATGTCTCGAGAGTAAAACTAAAGATTTGCTTCGTTCTCTTAGGGTAAACCATGAAGATATGAACATATGGTTTAGGCGCTAGAATTTCTCAACAATTTGAAGGGTTGTAGCAGTGACTGGGAATTTGGTTACTATTATATAGAAATTCATGAAAGTTTGTCCTTAGAGAAATAAATTTTATATATGAAATCTATATTATGAAAGTTGCTCAACTCTCTCCATATGAGTGACAAGTCAGCAGTGGAGAGAATGACATCTATCAATTCAAATTAAAAGCAAACATATTTATAAATAAAGAGGAATTTGAAACATCTTTCATGTCTTTTATTCTTTTTCATATCAAAAACAATTTTAATATTTATATAAGAAATCTAGAGAGGCTTAGAACATGTTGATGTATTCTTTAAGAAAGTAGATGCATCACCAAAATAAAAAAAATGTCTCGAGAGTAAAACTAAAGATTTGTTTCGTTCTCTTAGGGTAAACCATGAAGATATGAACATATGGTTTAGGCGCTAGAATTTCTTAACAATTTGAAGGGTTGTAGCAGTGACTGGGAATTTGGTTACTATTGTATAGAAATTCATGAAAGTTTGTCCTTAGAGAAATAAATTTTATATACGAAAAAGATCAGAGTTTTGCACTATCGAATGAAAGATAGTTAAATCAATGATATAATGTTGGTTGAGAAAAATAGAGAGAGAAAAGAAGAAGGAAAGTAAATTCTAGAGTTATATTCAAGAAATTAAATAGCTAGCAGGAAGGAAAGTTGTGTATCTTAATTATAACCATTAAAGAGTTAACCAAGCTGCATAAAAATCCTTTTGATAAAAATAATTTGAGAGTCTCATGGTATTTAATTAAGAAGCTTAAATACATATATATATCTAAATACCTAAGTTTTAGACAAGAATTGTAGGATGTTTAAATGTTTTAATCTACCAATCAAATGTGCAAATAGTATGATTATTTTACTTCCTAAAAAATATGCTAATAGTTTTTATCTACAAAAATTACTTTAGAATAAGATTTAGTTTTAAACAAAATTGTATTCTTTGCCTCCTCACAAAAAAAATCTTAATTAGTTTTATTTAGTAATATATAAAATGTGAAAAATATAAGAAGCAAAAAAAATATTACAATAAATATATATATATATATATATATATATATATATATATATATATATAAATATAAACAAACCCGCACTACGTGCGGGTATTCATCTAGTATCAACTAAAACATTGTTTCAAAACCATCATATGTTGTGACCAGCATAACCGTTTTAAATAAGTCACTAATTATAACAAAACCGTAGTCTCAAAATATTACAAAATCCAAACTTCATAAATATGCTATCTTCTCTCAAAAGGTTAAGTTTGGGTTTGTTTGGCTTATTGTTATTTTTCTAAGAAAAGTTTTAAGCTTGGGGAGCCATATTAGACCACCTCCAGTGGTGAAAATGGGAAGGTTGCTCAAAAAAATAAAAAAAATATATATATATATATTAAAAATATATATATATATTAACTATAGTATTGTTGTAAATAGAGGTTTAGGTTAAAGCTCTTGTTCTTATTATTGATAATGAATCCGAGATTACATATATATAGGTTCCCATAGGGACCAAGTACAAACCGACATAAGTAAAGGACATAGCCGAATGGGCTTAAGTAATGGCCGATGGGCCTTAGTACAATGGACTGTAAACTACTAAGGCTAATAGATGGGCCGGTCAGATAGAATCCATCAAGTGTTTTACAACACTCCCCCTTGGACGAGATGACCGTGCCTATGCGAGGATGAGATCGCTGCAATGTGTTAAGGGGATGCTGCCTCATTAAAACCTTACCAGGAAAACCCATTGGGACAAAACCTTGGTGAAGGAAAAAGAGCACAGCACACATTGCTCCCCCTGTTCCAAGCATCACTCTAAGTCCTTGAGCCTCCGCATTCCAATCTGGTGCGTGAGCTTCCTGAAAGTTGTAGTCGGTAGTGCCTTGGTGAAGAGATCGGCTGAGTTGTCGCATGATTGGACTTGTACCACTTGAACTTCTCCGGCCTTTTGTAGTTCATGTGTGTGAAAGAACTTTGGCAGTATGTGCTTCGTCCGATCTCCCTTGATGTAACCATCTTTGAGTTGTGCGATGCAGGCTGTATTGTCTTCATAGATGACCGTGGCTTCCTTGTTGTCTTCTAATCCGCTATCCGTCCGTATATGCTGAGTCATAGACCGCAACCAAACACCCTCACGGCCGGCTTCATGTATGGCAAGGATCTCCGCGTGATTTGAGAATGTGGCTACCAAAGTCTGCTTCATGGAACGCCAAGAGATCGCTGTACCGCCGTGCGTAAACACATAACATGTTTGTGACTTACCATTGTGTGGATCGGATAGATAACCTGCATCAGCAAAACCAACTAAACCATCTTTGTTATAGTTAGTATAGTAAAGACCAAAGTCTGTCGTTCCTTGAAGGTAACGCAGAACATGTTTAATACCATTCCAGTGCCTTTTGGTCGGACAAGAACTATATCTTGCTAGGAGGTTCACGGCAAAGCTGATATCTGGCCTAGTGTGACTAGCCAAGAATATTAACGCTCCTATAGCACTGAGGTAAGGCACTTCAGGACCAAGAATTTCTTCATTGTCCTTCTTAGGAGCAAATGGATCTTTATCCACTTTTGTACTTCTCACAACCATTGGGCTAGTCAATGAGTGAGCTTGCTCCATATTAAATCTCTTGAGTACCTTTTCTGTATATGCCTTTTGATGCACAAGGATTCCATTATTTCTGTACTCAAGCTGTAACCCCAAACAGAATTTTGTTTTGCC
>NC_025689.1:23809119-23810342 GCF_000633955.1 Camelina sativa
ATTAACGCTCCTATAGCACTGAGGTAAGGCACTTCAGGACCAAGAATTTCTTCATTGTCCTTCTTAGGAGCAAATGGATCTTTATCCACTTTTGTACTTCTCACAACCATTGGGCTAGTCAATGAGTGAGCTTGCTCCATATTAAATCTCTTGAGTACCTTTTCTGTATATGCCTTTTGATGCACAAGGATTCCATTATTTCTGTACTCAAGCTGTAACCCCAAACAGAATTTTGTTTTGCCTAGGCCTTTCATTTCGAATTCTTTCTTAAGATATTCGACTGTTTGGGTGATTTCCCCAGAGGTTCCAAGGATGTTCAAGTCATCCACATATACTGCTATTATCACAAATCCTTTGTTTGCAAGCTTCTTTATGAATATACATGGACTGATCGGGTCATTCTTATAACCTTCCTTGGTCAAATAGTCACTAAGTCTATTGTACCACATTCGACCACTCTGTTTCAGTCCATAAAGCGATTTGTCTAGCCTTATGCAGTATTGGTCTCGACAACCACTTTTCTTGTGTTCTATACCCTCTGGTAATCTCATATAAATCTCATTATCCAGTGGACCATACAAGTATGCAGTTACAACATCCATTAACCGCAAATCCAGTTTTTCTCTTACAACCAGACTTATTAGATACCTAAAAGTCGTTGCATCCATCACAGGGGAGTATGTCTCCTCATAATCTATGCCGGGTCTTTGAGAGAATCCTTGTGCTACAAGCCGTGCTTTGTATCTCACAATTTCATTCTTCTCATTTCTTTTCCTTATAAAGACCCACTTGTGTCCAACTGGTTTGATTTTAGGTGTTGTCCTTATGATCGGACCAAACACACTTCTCTTCTTTAAAGAGTTTAACTCCACATCAATGGCTTCTTTCCATTTAAGCCAATCTTTACTTTGAGTGCACTCTAATATAGATGTGGGTTCTAGATCCTCATTTATTTCAAGTGCTACCTTGTATGCAAATATATCATCAATGTCGACATCTTTTCGGTTCCATTGTATACCAGACATAATATAGTTTATTGAGATCTCATTGTTGTCAATTCCTTCGGGTTCTTGGGTCTCAGCGTCCTGAGCCTCATTTGATACCTTAGGAGTTTCTGTGACAACGTCTGGTTGTTCTATAATCCCTATAGCCTCGGTCTGATTTGCACCTCTTTTACTCTTCCGAGGATTCTTATCTTTGGAACCTACTGGTCTACCCCGTTT
>NC_025689.1:23812371-23813725 GCF_000633955.1 Camelina sativa
TTACAATAAGTTTCCCTTGTGCACATGCTACACAAGTTGCATTTTTAGGGAAAACTGTTCTTTCTTTGAGGTTGTGCCCTTTTGAACTCTGGATTAATTTACGCATCATGTTCTGACCCGGGTGGCCAAGCCGGTCATGCCATAGAGTGAATTGTTCATTGAACATTTTGTGCTTTGCTAGGTTAGCTTCTATCATATTGATCTTAGCATGGTATAAACCAGTGGCTAGTGCAGGTATAGTCTCTAGGATCTTCTTTTGTCCATTTACATTTTCTGTAATGTATAGGAACTCTTTAGATCCTTCACCCTTGGTTTCAACATGGAAACCATTTAGTCTTATATCTTTAAAGCTCAATAAGTTTCTCTTAGAGCTGGGTGAGAATAAGGCATCACTTATTTCAATATGTGTACCCTTAGGTAACAAAATGTGAGCCTGGCCGTAGCCTTCTATCATGTTTGCTATACCCGCAATTGTACTAACATTTGCACTTTTCATTTTAAGGTTTATGAAATATCTTTTGTCTCTTAGTATAGTGTGGCTGGATCCACTGTCCACCACTAGTTCACTCAAGTCCTCGGCCATTTCTATTAAGAGGACAATAATTTGTATTTTACGAGACAAGTTTTATAAAATAAAATCCATTGCATAAATCAAAGCAATTATCCATTACAAGAAATTTAAATCATAGAAAGCATAGGAATTAAACCAAAATAAAAACGAAATTCAATCTAAATCTTTAAGGCAATCGGAAGTCTCATAATCTAGCAAGTCGTCCTTCTCATGATCAAAGTCTCCTTCATCATCGAGGTGCACTAGATTAGCCTCGGGTTTCTTCTTTAAAATTTCTTGGTATGCCTCAACCAGGTGTTTGGCAGTTCTGCAGTTCTTGTACCAGTGGTTTGTCATACCACATCGGTTACAGGCCGATTTGGCCTTGGCGTGTGGTTTAAAAGACCCACGGCCTCTACCACCACGTCCGCGGCCTCCTCGGCCTCCTCGGCCACCACGTCCTCTGCCACCACGGCCTTGGCCGTAGTGTCTTTCTTTGTGGACGTAGTTGGCCTCTAGAGGTTCTTTAGGCTCTTTGACCTCTGCAGCAACTTTCTTACCCAAATCAACCTTGTTTGCCTCCGGTAATGGGGCTGTACCAGGAGGTCTCATAGCACTGTTCATCATCAGCAATTCATCATTCTGCTCAGCGAGCAGTAAACACTCAATGAGTGCCCCATAATCGGCAAGCTTTTGGTGCCGATATTGCTGCTGGAGTACTCGGTTATTAGGGCTGAAGGTAGACAAAGTCTTCTCAATCAGCTCCTTCTCAGTCACCTCTTTTCCACACAGCCTAAGGAGTGA
>NC_025689.1:23813785-23820013 GCF_000633955.1 Camelina sativa
GATAGACAACCGATAGTTAGCATGCGGTATATGAGACCGAGCCATGCAACATTTATTTAGGTCATGCGGTAATGAGACCGACCATGCCTTAGGTCATGCGGTAATGAGACCGTCTATGCCATGCCTTTATGTATATTTTCGTTTGGTTTAATCAACATGCATGCAAGACAACAAAATCAAATGCATGCAACAATCCTAGATAGTATTTCCTTTTTCTTAAAGTTTCCTTTTAGTTTAAGATTTACTAAATTTATGTTTTAGGAAATATCTTAGGCTTTAGGATAATTACTATATTTTAGATTAGGAATTTATCCTAATCAAGTTTTAATTCCGAAATTTTAAATTTTAATTCCTTAGCAAAAGCTTAAGTTTTATTTTCGGATTTTAGGGTTTCATGTTCGAGATTATAGGGTTTTATGCAGCCGAAATTAACAAGAACAATCTATGGTTCAATTTGTTTTCTAACACCCTACTCGAATCCTTATGATGCATGAATGATCAATTTTTAATTTCCTAGAACAGTTTAATTCAACAAATATTTCTAGGTTCTTATGCATCACAACAAGCAATCAACCAAACTTTAATCTTAAGGGATAATTGGTTTTAATTCTCAAAAAATCTAACAACCTAAACATGATTCAACTTTTAAGTTTTAGGCTTTACAGATCTTAATCTATGTTGGTTGTTTACTTGTTTTTCTTTTAGGGTTTTAATAAATCTTAAGTCCAAATTCGTTCATAGGGTTTTAAGAAGGTTTAGAACTTTTGTTTACCTTCACCGAATTGGATCTCTAACTGGTTATGAACCGGGAGCTAAAGACCTCGGTAATTCCTCTCTTCCTCGAACAGCTTCCCTCGATCAGCTTCTTGCTCCGCTCGAACTCACCCCCGAACCGCGCACCAACGAACCTCGATCAAGTTATCGATAGAAACTTGATCACGAGCTAAGGATGCTCGTGGATCAGTAAGAGATCTTCGAGATAAAGAAGATGAATCTCGAAGAAGAAGAAGAAGAAGGCGGTTTAGGGTTTTAGGGAAGAAGAAAAGATCGGCGGCTGCCTTTAGGGTTTTTTAGGGTTTAGAGGCTATCGTGCTGATAACGTGTTGTAAATAGAGATTTAGGTTAAAGCTCTTGTTCTTATTATTGATAATGAATCCGAGATTACATATATATAGGTTCCCATAGGGACCAAGTACAAACTGACATAAGTAAAGGACATAGCCGAATGGGCTTAAGTAATGGCCGATGGCCTTAGTACAATGGACTGTAAACTACTAAGGCCAATAGATGGGCCGGTCAGATAGAATCCATCAAGTGTTTTACAACAAGTATAATATTTTAATTTTTTATTTAAATGAAAC
The DNA here is from genome assembly GCF_000633955.1 of Camelina sativa. Taxonomy (NCBI): domain Eukaryota; kingdom Viridiplantae; phylum Streptophyta; class Magnoliopsida; order Brassicales; family Brassicaceae; genus Camelina; species Camelina sativa. The sequence goes on from NC_025689.1 coordinate 23,815,147, forward strand.
CACTAATAAACAGCCACGTGTACAGATAATTAAGGAACCGATTGTCAAACAAACATTTTAGGAACACATTTACATTTTCTCTCTTATTTTTTAATATATTTCTTATTTTTATTTATGAGAAATTTGTTCAGCAACTCCGGCCCTTACATCTTGAGAGACTAATTAATAGTTGTGAAAAAAAAACTCCAGCGGGAGTTGCCCTGCCCTTACATCTTGAGAGACTAATTAATAGTTGTGAAAAAAAAGTCATGGAAATAAGCGCATTCAAAATAATTCAGTTTTTTAACACTCTTAACTTCTTAATTAGTAGTTTCCAACATCGGTGAGTAGTGACAACTGACAAAGGATATAAACAAAGACACGCGTATTGTGGGTGGATACAAAAGAACGTTTGAATCATCAATGAAATACATTTAAGAAAGAAAGAGAAAAAAAATAGTTTTTTTTTTAAGTTTAACAAAGTTTAGCTTTGAGATCCTTTCTCAGAATTTTTCCGGAAGGAGATTTGGGAATGGAAGGTACAAAGAAGACCTTGTGCAATCTCTTGTAGAACACCACCTACGTACAAAAACAAGTAAACATACACAATGTATTCAATAAGTTAACCAACAATGGTATTAATTAAACCCCAAAAAGAAAGATTTCTACCTACCTGTTTGGCAATATATTCTTTAATATCTTCTTCAGTGATATCATTTCCATTGGATCGCACCACGAAAGCCACTGGAACTTCACCAGCGACTTCATCATTTTGCCTGCACATTTATGTTGCAGAATGATTTAAGAAGTGCGATGCCGTTTTATACTCAACATGCGTATATATTAGTGTGAGATGATTACTTACGGAACAACAGCTGCATCCGCTATTGAATGGTGGTTGATGAGCAAACCCTCTAGTTCAGCCGGAGGGACCTATTTTTATATTTCAAATTTGATCATCGCACCACAGTTTCTAAACCATCTTAATTATATTTAAACTAATATGAGTGGACTTACCTGAAAGCCTTTGAACTTGATGACCTCTTTGAGTCGATCAACAATGAAGATTTCATCATCTTCATCCACATACCCAATGTCACCTGTGTGAAGCCAACCTTCTTCGTCTATTGTTGCTGACGTGGCTTCTGGATCGTTCAAGTACTCTGCATGCGCGCCAAAAGTTCGTTAAAATTTTCATACCAATTTGTTTAACAATTAATATATATCAAACTCTTTAATTTGCAGTACTACGTTTTGTAATTTGACCCCTTAATGTAGTTACAAAAAAATATATATATATATATATATAAATAAAGAAAGCACGTCACGTGTACGTGGAAATGTAAAGGACGTGGAGACGTATGCACTTTAGAAATAATATGCTTATCTGCATGTCGTACAAAAACATGTGATGATGCGCAAACCTTAATAAAAAATTGCCGAATAATTCCTTTTTATTTTAATGTTAAGATTTGTCGGTAACTCACTAGCTTTAGTTTTTTTCCATAAATTAAGTTTTAACGTATGCTTGCCAAATAATAATAAAAAAAACATTATTCTTCTGAAACCATTACAACTTTCTCTTCTTCATAAGAATCATATGTATAAATATATACCTGATTTTGGAACCATTCTTAAATATTTATGAAGATATTTTAACTATTTTGTAGTCTTTTCAGTCTAAAATAAATGAGTGATATATACTTTTTGAAATTCTCCAATAAATTAAATTTGTTCTTTTTTTGTTTTTGTTCTAATTTATATCCTCTACTAAGAGCAAATCCATTGAACATATTTCAGAGAGGATTAGAAGAATAAAAAATAGTGGAGAGATGAGACAAAAGTGTCTCTGTCCAAAATTAATAAGATATCAAATCTACAACTATTTTTATTTTATTGGTTGGATAAATTAAAAAATAACTAAATATTATCAAAATATTATTAATTAATTTTTTTGACATCTAAATGGAAGTATGTTCAATGGATTTGCTCTAAGGACATTATTAGTGGGAGTTACTCAGAAAGAGAGTTACTTAAAAAATAATATATAATAATAAAAGAGAAGAAGAAGTTAAGAGGATCGATGCTTGAGTTACTTGCTGAAGAATTGTTATTCTTAACAAATAGCCACATGTCGTATTTCTAATAGTTGCCATTAATAAAAAATAAAAATATATATATATATAATTAAAATAATTTTTTTTTTTTAAAAAGCAATGATGTCATCGTTACTGCAGTGATGATGGTCTAAGGTATCACCTTTCACTGTAAAAAAAATTATCACCCCAAAAAGAAAAAGAAAAAAAACGAACCTTTCATGATCTGTTGACCGCGGATACAAATCTCACCAGGTTGGTTGTAACCAAGAGATAGACGTGTCTCGAGGTGAACCACTTTAAGCTCTGAGTTTCGGACCACAGTACCACAAGACCCTGATTTTGTCGGGATCGGTTCTTTAGCGAATCCAAGGCTCATTGACAAAACTGGTCCAGCCTCCGTCATACCATATCCCTGTAATTCGTATAATCCATTCGTTACTACTTCTCTATATAATTAGAATATTCTTGGCACTATCGTACAATAGTTCGAAATAATTAAATTAGTCGATGATACGAGGTTGCTCCAATAAATATACATGGATTCCCTATAAATATACATGGATTCCCTATAAAAATAATATACATCGGCATAATTTAAATACTTTAGGTTACATATCCTTTTTGAAAAAATTGTTTACATTTAACTTAAGGTTTCATAGACTTGACTTTGTGGTGTGGAAATATATATCATTCATTTTTATTGATGATCAATTTGTTGAATGTGTCTTAGGCTAATGGCACTCAATAATGATATAGTGTTCAGCAGCCTGGTTGTAAGAGGAGTTTAATGGGCTTATTATGTCTTAACTTTTCAAAACAAAAAAAAATGGAAAATGAAAACAAGAAAAAAAAAAAAAAAAAAAAAAAAAAANAAAAAAACGATGTGTGTGAAAGAAAACGTGACCACGTCACATAAGTGTGTTTGATAATTTGACCCCATCTACTTTTTCCACTACTAAATAAAGGAAATTTAATTAAGTAGTTCGCACAAAAGAAAACCAATTAATGTGTACGTAATAACATTTTTGGTTTAAACCTTTCATGGCTTCTGATAATATATACTATAAATGTCGTCAAAGTAATGAAATTATTCCAAAATCTCTCAAAAAAGTTATGTATTTATGTAGGAAGAATATTAGTAGAACATCTCGTATTCATTATTTTTGAGAAGAAAAGCTATCACAAGTAACTAAAAATTTATACTAGAAAATAATATATTTATGAACAAAAAAACTTATAGAAAAATAATTTTTCGAATTATTGGCCAAAACGACCAAAGTAATTTATAAACGAAAATAATGTAAAAACAAATAAAGAAGAAGACATTTGGAGAAATTATATACTAACACAACAAAAACTCTTTATAAAGTATATATAAAGAGGAAGTAATGTGAAAATATATTCTGATTGACGTCATAGAATTAGATGTAGTAGTACTAGTATCCATTGCAGCGGCGACCTAAATCATATCCAAATTCTATTTTTCTTTTTCTTTTAGTAAGTCAAAACCTAAACGATAACTGTTTTAAAATTAAATATATATAAATAAATTAATCAAAGATTAGAAAAAAAGTGGTGAGGTGCAATGCGAAATTAGCTTGAGATCAGATAGAGCGTACGTAACCAAAAATTATGCCGATGACTTAGACGTAACTCACTCCTCACTCTCTTCCCGTGCATTCTCCTCCCATTTTTTGTTTTTTTGTTTTTTTTTGTTTTTTTTGTTTTTTTTTTTTTTTTTTTTTTTTTTTTTTTTTTTTTTTTTTTTTTATCTTTTTTAATATTTCCTTTTAGCAAATTTATTTCAAATTTTTTTATTCATATTAAAATTTTCTTGATATTTTTTTTTTTTTAAATATGCATAACGAAATGATTCCCGCGAAATTGGTAGGGTTTTAGACTTGTAGTAAAATAATAAAGTATTAGGTCTAAAAACAGAGACATGAGACAGAGACATACCTGGCCAAGGATGGCTTGAGGGAGACGGCGACGTAGACTATCTTGAAGATCTTTGCCTAAAGGAGCTGCACCAGAGAGAACCAATCTAACAGAGGAAAGATCGTAAGAGTTAACGGCAGGGTTTTTAGCTAGAGCGATCACTAGCGGTGGAACAAGCGCCGCCATTGTCACTCTGTGTCTTTGGATCAGATCCAACAAGGCTCCGATCTCGAACTTGTGCATTAAAAGAACCGTAACACCTGTCATAAGGAGTGATTTAAAAGTTAGACAAACACATTCGTGATGAAAGAGTACGAAACGACGTAGTAATTTGGTTACCGGATCGGATGGAGTTGAGGAGGACGCTATTGAGAGAGTAGATGTGGAAAAGAGGTAAAACGCAGAGTACGACGTCGTTTGGTTTGAGGTAAAGATTTGGGTTATCTCCATCTACTTGTTGTGCAACGCTTGTGATTAAGCTCTTGTGAGTCAGAACCACTCCTTTCGGTAACCCTGTTGTTCCGGATGAGAACGGAAGCGCAGCCGCATCGTCACCGCAGATATGGACGGTTTCTTGAAGTGGGTATGGCTGGTTGGTGAGGAGTGTGGAGAACGAGAGACAATTCGCCGGTGTTGGTTCGTCGGTGGTGATGAGAGTGAGGTCTTCTCCTAGGTTTTTGAGTTTTTCAACGTATTGAGAGTGAGTGATGATGAGTTTGGCTCCGGAAGATTTGAGCTGTTTGTAAATCTCTTGACAAGTGTAGAAAGGGTTGGCCGTGGTTGAGACGGCTCCGATCATGGAAGCACCCATGAAGGAGAAGACAAACTCGGCTGTGTTTTGGAGAAGGATC
>NC_025689.1:23823660-23832482 GCF_000633955.1 Camelina sativa
AATATTTACTTTTAGCAAATTTATTTCAATTTTTTTTATTCATTCATTTTCATCAAAATGAAAATAATAAAATATTTCTTGATTTTTTTTTTTTTTTTTAAATATGCATAAGTAAATGATTCCCGCGAAATTGGTAGGGTTGTAGACTTGTAGTAAAACAAAGTATTAGGTTTGAAAACAGAGACATGAGACAGAGACATACTTGGCCAAGGATGGCTTGAGGGAGACGGCGACGAAGACTATCTTGAAGATCTCTGCCTAAAGGAGCTGCACCAGAGAGAACCAATCTAACAGAGGAAAGATCGTAAGAGTTAACGGCAGGGTTTTTAGCTAGAGCGATCACTAGTGGTGGAACAAGCGCCGCCATTGTCACTCTGTGTCTTTGGATGAGATCCAACAAGGCTCCGATCTCGAACTTGTGCATTAAAAGAACCGTCACACCTATCATAAGGAGTGATTTAAAAGTTAGATAAACACATTAAATATTACGTGATGAAAGAGTACGAAACGACGTAGTAGTTTGGTTACCGGATCGGATGGAGTTGAGGAGGACGCTGTTGAGAGAGTAGATGTGGAAAAGAGGTAAAACGCAGAGTACGACGTCGTTTGGTTTGAGGTAAAGATTTGGGTTATCTCCATCTACTTGTTGTGCAACGCTTGTGATTAAGCTCTTGTGAGTCAGAACCACTCCTTTCGGTAACCCCGTTGTTCCGGATGAGAACGGAAGCGCAGCCGCATCGTCACCGCAGATATGGACGGTTTCTTGAAGTGGGTATGGCTGGTTGGTGAGGAGTGTGGAGAACGAGAGACAATTCGCCGGTGTTGGTTCGTCGGTGGTGATGAGAGTGAGGTCTTCTCCTAGGTTTTTGAGTTTTTCAACGTATTGAGAGTGAGTGATGATGAGTTTGGCTCTGGAAGATTTGAGCTGTTTGTAAATCTCTTGACAAGTGTAGAAAGGGTTGGCCGTGGTTGAGACGGCTCCGATCATGGAAGCACCCATGAAGGAGAAGACAAACTCGGCTGTGTTTTGGAGAAGGATCATGATGACGTCACCTTTTCTGATACCTAACTTGTACAGCCCGGAAGCGACTCTCCGGCAGATAAGGTGGGTTTCCGCGTAGGTGTAGCTTTTTCCGGTTGAGCCAACGATGAGACAAGGCTTGTCGGAGACAGAGGAGAGTTTCTCGAAGCAGTAAGTGTGGAGAGGGAGGTGGTTGGGGATGTCAATGTCCGGGAGCTTCGACCGGAAAATGCGAGGAGTAGGAGAAGGAGGAGGAGGAGGAGGAGGAGGAGGATGGACATCGCCGGAGACGACGACGGATGTATCGGTTGGTTTGTGAATCTGAGGTTCGTGTAGAGCTGCAGTTATCATTGTGAAATGTGAACAAGAAGTGTTTTGTATTTTTCAGAATGTGAATGTGTACGTGTTTGATTAGTCTCACTTGATCTTTTTGTTCAGAAATGAATTTTATGTAAATATATAGTAATGTGCGTGTGTAGGTGGTGATTATATGGAAGGAGAGTTGTCTAAAAATGAAATAAATGAAGAAATAAATATGTGAAAGAGAAAGAGAAGAAGGAGAAGAAATTGTGGGGGTAGGTAAAGGGAATGGCTGATAGAAGAAGAATGGAGGGTCGTTTGGTTTGGTAGGTTTCCATATTTCCCTTTATACTCTCTTGCATGTTCTTATTTCTCTATTTTATTTATTTATCATTTTTTTTAATACTGAAATTCTGGTACATATATTGCGTATATAAATAACTAGCCACCAAATCTTGTTTTCTTTTACTAATATTTATACAACACATTTTGTTTTCATTTGTCCACTATTCACTAAGACCTTGATTGGTAGTGTATATAAGTGAGCATATAAATTTTACAAAACCAATAACGTTTTGTTTAGAAAGCATAAAGGGAGCATAAAAGGCTTTTAAATGCTCCACAACCCAATGCTCCTAAACGAAGCATTTTTCAAGCATAATAATTTTAAAGTTATTAAAATACAATTTTACCCTTATTAATCACTTAGAGTTTACTATATTTGTATATTTAAAATGTCTAATTTTGTAATTTTATGTCTAAATGCTAAAAGTTGTACCAATCACATATCATTGTTAATAAATAATAGCATACAGCTTATGCAGCATACTGCTTATGCTGCACAATATTAATGCTTCACTAACAGTTATTCCAATCAAGGCCTAAGTCAGATGCATGTTTTGATTTGTATGGACGGTTAATTTTGGGATGTATAGACTTTAACCGGAAAATGTTTTGGGTGCAGAGATTTTTTTGACTGTTAAAGTCTAGTTGGTAACAAAAACAATCTGTAAAGCTGTGATTATTATTTTAAAATATAAATTATGTTACAAGCTAGTGAATTTCGTATGGTAATATAGGGACAAAAAAATAATAATAAAAGTTTAGAAGAATACAAAAAATTCATAAATAAACTATATATGTAATACACCAACATATTGATATTTTGGTGAGAATGAATATAAAATAATTATAGTGAAATGGATCTTAAGAAAGGAAACGATAATCATAACTAATTTATCAAAAAAGTTATGTGAAAATATATGTAAATTTAGACAGAGTTTTCAATTATTATGGGATGAAGACGGAATAAACTTTCTAGACTTTCAGATGGCTCTCAAAGTCTTCAAATTCACCCCTTTGTTTTGTATAGATAAAAATAGTGTATCAAATAGTTTTATATATTTTGGCTGGATTTTTTTCTAAAAGAACAACTATTTACAATTTTACATGATGACACATGGCATATTTAATAAAAGGATAATTCACTTCAAATAAATAATTATATTGAAATATATTTTCCAATACCTAAACATAGAAAGTTTGATCAGTTGTATACTAATTCTGAGATGTTTTTATCTTAACATTTTTGCAGTACATTCTTGTTTACGGCTCGGTGAAAATTAAAATATATAATTTGATTCAATGATTTGGATCCTCATTCATTATAGTAGTTTTTAATATATATGGTCATTTATCAATAGTCATAATATTTCTAATTTCTATCATTAACAATAAATATGATAATTAATAAATATCCTAATATTTATCGAGATTCTAAATTTTTAATCCGAAATTATAACTTAAAACTAAATTATTTAAAATCGATATTTAATTATATATATATTAAAATTAATATAATTACTTATTCAGTTATTATTAATTAAATATACATACTTATAATTCTTTCAAATTCAACACCTATTTATTTAATAATTGATAATGTAAATGTTTGCAATACAATAAAATATATATAAAACTGTAAAATTTTATTAAAAACAACCAATACCAATTATTTTACAATTATACCATGAGGACAATCCTAGTTATTAAGTTAAACATAGAAAGTGGTTCATAGTCATATTATAATAACACCAAATTTAACTGCAAATCCAAGTGAATTGGAAGCTTAACTTAGTAAGATCAAAATTTATTATTGTTATAGGATATAGTCCGCTTCTTTAGTCTAATCGCTTAATTTTACCAAATTTTAATAAATTTTAAACTTAAAAAGTTTAAATATTATGAACATAGAAACTTATAAAAAGTTTTAAATATCAGATGACGAGTTATATGCGAAATGAGGTTGAATTCACTTTAATATAAATCGAAAATATCATTAATCTGATGCTATAACACAATAAATCATTATTCTAAAATTTTGTTAACACCGCCAATTAAATTGATTCAATTATAATTGTATTAAAAATATTGTCTACGGATTAAATCTTAGTTATATCTACTTTAGTTACTCTTTTCTACGCTAAGCTATCCGAAGGAATTGGAGTTTTTAAACACCGTGCTCAATTAATTTCGCAAGTAATAACACAGCGTACCAATAGAAGCGTTGTAGGCTTTCTAGCCATAGCCATCACTAGGCAAAAAAGGGTTGAACACAGTCGTTCATCTCCCACTAGGGTCTTCCACAGACTCCGTGTCCGTCTGGTATCCTCGAAAACAACGAAGTTTGTGGAAAAAGTATAACTACTATATTCTACAGAACAATATCAATAACTATACTTATAGACAAATTCTTTTAAGTTTGAACGTTGATTCACTATCGAAACTAGTTAGTGGACCACACTTTCGAGTAGATTACAAAGAATGTGTTTGAGAGATATTATCATTTAATGTAAGCAACTGTACATCCATGGTTCATAGGATTTGCCTGTTCATACCTTGAGACACGAGTGTGCTTTCTTAACCTCTCAAACACCAGCTCCTTTATAACGCCCGTCCCCATTCCATGAATGATAAAGAGGATGGAGCCCGAGTCTCTTCCCGAGATGGCCATGTCTAGCTGGTGAACCGCTTCTTCTGCCCGCATTCCTCTTAGATCCAATGTGTTCTTTGACGTTTGAATCCGCACTGGTTCGCTCTGAATCTGCAACACACTTCCTAGCTCTTTCATGTTTATCTGTGAAAGTATCAGGTACCACAGAGAACTGATGTTAAAACTCAAATGAACATATTACAATCATATTACAAATTTTCAAAAAATTGTAATTCAACGAGGGAGCGTTGAGCTTGTTTCGGATGTTTGAAGTCATCTCAGATGCTACAAAAAACACTGATCAAGTCAGGTGGTTTAGTCTTTGAGGATCCACAGTACCATTTTCATTGTCTGTTACACATACGTTCATTATTTTGAACATTAACAAATAGCCTTACTATTTTGCTTCATTTTCATTGTTCTGTTTTCTTCAAGTTAGAATTTATGATGACATACCAATAATGGTTAGGTAGCTTAAGTTTCATAATGAGATACTGCAAGAACGGGACCTGAAAAGTCTTATATCAGAAAATGATGTATACCTGTCTCTTTGAACGTAGAGAACGATTGGATGTTTGGCTGCTTGTGCTACGCGGAAGGGGCTTTATGTCCTTTTTCTTAATACGTACTCTTATCTTACCATGCTGGACTAGAACTGTCTCATCATCTCCAGGTTCTTCAACCACAGTTCCTAACTTATCTCCAAGTCCAGTTACAAGAACTTTTTCACCTGCTTGTGGCGAGTAGTCACTGTCCGGTTCTACCGTAGTTACAAGATCATTAGGACAGCAAGCTTCAATAATGTCTGCAACTGCCTCTTCCGTTTGCAGAATTAAGGAACTGTATTGATCAGCTTGAGTGATTTCTAGTTGATTTTCGAACTCAGACACCAGTTTCTGCATCTTTAATTTAGCAGAGTTTAGATCTTCTTGTATCTTCCGGGTTTCTTGCTTCAGAAGAGCCCTCTCACGTTTTTCAAGATCATGCGACTCATGCTCAAGCTTCAGGATAAGATAGGGGAAAAGGATCAGGAACAAAAACAGACACTACAAGAGTTAAATAACAACAAAAACAAAATTAATAAATGCCATTTTTACTGTGGAAATATATAAAGTGATAATTGAATCAGATTCGAGGACGAGACATATAACCATCTGATGTGTCCTCTATAAGTGATATAATCTCAACCACCTAAAAGTTTAATAGTTCAACCACCAATATATTCAAGAATAGACAACTGATATTCTATTACACAACAGGACTATCCCCACAATCAATTCTCTCATTACTGCATTATTTCGACAGGGGTATCAACCAAGGTTATTATGCTCCTCAAGTAAACATAATATTTCTGTAGGACCCTTTTCTTATGATTACTGCATGCTATAGTCACACATGTAAACATAAAAGTAGAAAGAAGCAATACCTCGTGGTAAAGGTTCATCAAGTCTCTATGAAATGCTGCAGCCTTGGTTGTCTGAAGCTTTAGCTTATTCCTTTCTTCCATAAGGGAATGAAAGAGTGAGCCTTTCCGTTCTACCTCCTGCTTTGGATCTAATTTCTCTGTCCATTTATGTGCATCCTCTAATATTCTTCTATTGAAACCAATGGACTTAGCTACTCTCAATGCATTTGATGAACCAGTACTTCCCCAGAGTATTCGGAATGTAGGCTGAAAAGTTTCCATGGAGAACTCCATAGCAGCATTTTGGAATTGAGACTCATTATCCTTCAAACGACTTAAGTCTCCGTAATGTGTGGACACAACAGCCACATTAACACGATTTTTCATATACTGTAGGATACTGGTAGCAAGTGCAACCCCTTCTGAAGGATCAGTTCCACTACATATTTCGTCTAGTAGGACAAGCGAATTTTCTGAAATAATGTCAAGTATTTGACGTATCCGTGAGATGTGGCCGCTGAATGTTGAGAGACTCTGCTCCAAAGACTGCAAATAAAAGTTTGAAAAAAAAAAAAAAGTTGAACAGAAAAGCTTTGCAAGAGATCAAGCAAGATTCTTAGAAAAGAGAAACACGCAGGAGTTTTGAAAGTGTGACTCAAACTAAAAAAATTATAATAGGTTTTTTAGATATGCTCCCAACAAAGTTAGTAGCATGTAGACCTAGATATAAATCGAGACGTTAGTAGCTTATGTTACTTTGCAAGAAAGGCTTAACGTAATACCTGGGGATCCCCGATGTCAGCCAGAATAAGATCGAACCAAGGCAACCTAGGGCAATTCTTAGCAGGCAGATACATCCCCGACTTCGACATAAGAGATAATAATCCCAATGTCTTTAACAAAGCAGTCTTTCCTCCTGTGTTTGGACCCGAGATGACGACTACTTTGGCTCGGCTTTCAACTTTAATGTCCACTGGCACAGGAAAAATATTTCCATCGCTTGGGCTGCCTAATACTGAACCAAGAAGTAGCGGGTGCTGCGCAGATTCAATGTCTACAGCTAAAGATTTATGGTCTCCACCCAAGTCCAGTGTTTTAGTGTGTTCTGAAGTTAGGTTGGGATAGACACCATTCATCCATTTTGCATGTGATGCTCTTGCAAAAGCAATGTCAAGTTCCAGTATTCTATCCAACAAATGGAATATATTACTCTGCGCGTTTGACACTTGAGATGTTAAAATGCTCAAAATTGCCATTTCTTCAGCTTTCTCGGAGTTGACATACCTCACTTCCATGTTATTAAGGTCTAGTGCCTCTTTTGGTTCAATGAAGCATGTTGCCCTTGAGCTACTAACGCTTAAAACAACGCCACCTGGAAGTAAACTTTTGTGCGTAGCTCTAATAGCTACACACATCCTTGATCTGCGCTGGGTTATCAAAGGCTTGTGAGTCCCACCAGCCTGAAAAATCCTAGTTGATATATCCTTCAAAAGAGAGTCCAAATTCTCAATGTTTCTCCTCCTTTCAGATCTTATAATCTCCAAATCTTCACTAGCTCTGTCAAGAACCATAGACATGTTGCAGTCGATACAAAAACCAATCTTGTGCTGCAATGTATCCTTGAAATCACAACCCTGAAGTATATCTACAAGGGGAGTAACCCTACAATATATAAGAGAAGCAAAGGCTACAGACATAAGATTCTCAATAGCAATAAGAACACTGGATAACACTAGATCATGACATTCTGATTCTGTAGTATCGCAACACGGTTCAATCATCTTTTACATGGCAGGTGACACTTAAAAAAAAAAAAAAAAAAACACTAGTATCTCGTTGGTTAATCCATCACAATTTGTCTACACATAAGAACTAAGCACATTCTCTCACTGATAAAGGGAGCAGACCACAAATAAGAGGATAAGACAAATACCGTTTATCACTGTTGGCAGCTTCTCGAAGTTTCTGAAACGCTGCTGAAGCCGCCATTAATGTGTTGCGAACGGCGCAGAGCTCTCTAACGGTAAGCAATTGACCAGCCACAGCACGCTCAACGATATCAGACAAGTCCTGGATATCAGAAAGACCTAATCGCCGCGACTCCATCATCTCCATAGCCGCCAACGCAGCCGCCGTCTCTTCAAGGAGAGTCCTGCTCTCCTCCGGCGAATTTCCCACAGGAATCTCTGCGTTTTTGGTGGCGGAAAGGCCCATGGTTGTGGAGGCGAAGGGAGAGAGCTGATTGCAGAGGGCTCGCCATTCGAGGACCTCCAGAGTTTGGCTTTCGATTGACTGTGACTCGTCGGACGAGGCGGCGCGTGGGACTAAGGAAGAGGTGAACCGTAAACATGACTGTAAGGTGGCGCGTGAGGATTTGAGGTGAATAGGCGTCGGTATGAGTAAGTGGAGGGAAAGAGTAGAATTCATTATGCCCTGTGGTAGAATTTGGAGTTTCCAAAAATCGGGGGAAAAAGATGCTTATCCTTTTCTTTTTGGGGCTCGATTAGGCCTATAGAATCAAAACTAGAGGAACCGAATCCTAAAATTGGTAAAAAGATGCAATTGTGTTATAAATTACGAACTAAAGAGTTGTGAATTAGGAGCGATGGTGATCAAGCCCATTAACTACCCCCAGGACTGGTCTCATTTCCGATCCCTATTGCAGGAGATTGATTAGTCATATCACTAGCAGCATGGTGGTGTGGGAGTGTACGCAGATAGCTTCTTCGGCAAATAAAGCTGTACGAGCCATTGCAGGGAGTGTCACAACTCACACGCCATGGAAGGTTCCAGTCCTACCTTGCCTTGGGAGGTCCTTCCTGGCTCCATGATGTTCTGGTTGCGGACGAGTGTTAATGCATGAAGAGGTTCTGGTTAGCTTTGATTGTCATACTTGGAGGGCTTATTAGCCTCATTATCAAGTATTTGTTTTTCTCATTTCTAGTGTCCCTATACCAGAAAGGGTGTTACGAGATTTTAGCACCTTGTATAGTTGTACCATATATCCCCTAGTCTTATGCTTTTTCTCATTTCGCTCTTGTATTTTTCCCAAACCTTTGCATTTTCAATCAGATAACAAAAAAAAAAAAAAAAAAAAAAAAAAA
>NC_025689.1:23832929-23858749 GCF_000633955.1 Camelina sativa
AAAAAAAAAAAAAAAAAAAAAAAAAAAAAAAAAAGAGTTGTGAATTATGAGAATAATCAAGAGAAAAGAAGTGAGAATACTATTTTGTAAAACATTAATTCCTCCTATACCACATTTCAATAGTATTTTTTCAAGTTTCTAAATAGAGGTTTCTATGAATTATGTTTCAATGACTTGTTTCCGTATTTCTACGAGATTCTGTTTCAAACAAAATTTGAAAACAAAAAACCAAGCTTAAAAAGAGTTTCCATGCAACACTATTTATTGGTCTACAATATATTATGTACAATATAATTATTGTTTTTGGGATATAATTATTGTTTTTGGGATATATATTGTCCACCATTATTAATATATCACAAAGCTGGTTTGAGGATAATTTTGTATAGTGGACAAGTTTGAAACTATCCAAAATTGTTCTTTTACACAACTTATTTATTTATTTACCAATGGACATGTTTCTAGCATAACAATGTTCATAACCTCTCTGACAACAACTTCTCTTAATTTGAAATGTTTATTTTACAACTTATCTACTAGTCAACATGCTTACCAAATGGACAAATTTCAACTTCCAACTACTGGACAAGATTTAACAACACTAATCTTTTCCACTATGGATCCCATTTGTCTGCCTAATACAAACAATTAATGTTCATTTATGTTGCCAAAAATCAAATGTATATTAAATGTCAATGCTGTCAATGGCGTTTCATGTCTATGTATCATAAAATGACACTATTAATTTCAAATTCTCGCTCATAACCTCAAGGGTGTTTTCGACTTTTTCAGTAACTTTTGTTGTAGAACAGGAAAGATGTTTTCTAATGTGCTAGAATTGAAAAGTTTTTAATATAATATGATACTCTCTACTAAATTTCCAAAAAAATGAGCATGGTGATTCATACACTACATAAAGAGACAAAGACAAAAATATATGTGCTAATGACAAGTGGTGAACAAGTGTTACACAGTCAGGTCATATATTGTATGTAGGAGATATGTGTCATTAAGATGGAAAACACTTGTTGCAATAGATAGTTATACTTATTATATAACAACTATTATTTTTTTAAAAAATTATACATATATCATAATATTTTTTTTTCTCAAATGAAATATATATTGATTAAGATGGATCATTACATAGAGAGATTATTAGCCAAAGAGGCTTCAATACAGAATCAGTGTAATATGTAGAATCTATACAGCCAAATTTTGCTAGAGCATGAGCTACACTATTACATTCTCTCTTTGTAAAAATAAATAAAACTTTTTGTAATTTGGATGACCAAAGATTGATATCTCGAATGAGATTTGTTAAGGAAACATTATGCGTTTGACTGTTAACCAATTTAATTAAAACTTCACAGTCTCCTTCGAAAATCAGTGAATGATAACCCCTGAATCGCAGCTAAAAGTCCTTTTGTTTCCGCTTCTAAAGGAGATCCTACTGAACTTAGTCTTGTTGCTCCCCATACAAGTGATTCTCCTCGACTGTTCCTGAAGATCCATCCACTTGTTGCCTGTTGTGTATGATAATCAAAACTTGCATCAAAATTGCATTTAATAGTTGGATGTGTCGGAGGTAGCCAGGTAATATTGTTCGTTCTTGGGATCAGTCGTGGTGTTTCTAATTTTTGAAAGCTACGAATCCATTCTGTAGTGTCTGACTTTGCCTGCAGAACTGTTTTAGTTGCACTCTCACGGTAGTTATTAAAATCTTGATTGTTTCTAACTTTCCAAATATGCCAAAGTAAAACAAAAGGAAAAAGGGAGTCAAAGTTGTTGGTAGTTTGATATGAAAAGGTTATCAGTTGAGATATAGATTCTTCCGCATTCAATGGTAGTTGATTAATGTTCAAAGCAGAACTGTTAGATAGTCTCCACGCCATTTGAGCAAAAGGACATGAGAACAGAGCATGTTCTATTGTTTCCTCTGTTTGGCAACATCTTGAACATAAAGGATCAATGTTCATTCCCCGTCTTCGTAGTCTTGTTGTGGTTGGTATGGCTTGTGACACTATCCTCCAGAGAAGATGTTTAATCTTTGGTAGTAGTCTCAATTTCCAGATTTTGTTCTTTAATTCCACTGATCCGTATGGTATATCCAATATCACTCCTGGATCAAATGGGTAGTGAGTGATAAACCAATACCCGGATTTGACAGAGTAGACACCTGATCGAGTGTAGCCCCATATTAGTTTGTCCGGATGTTCTTCTTGAGAAAGATAGATATTTTGAATTATCTCCTGTTCAGACTCTGAGACCAAGGTAGATAGTTTATGACTATCCCAAGTCCGAGTATTTCCTGTTTTAGAGATTAGACGATGCAGTAGTGTAGTAGATTATGGTGATATTATATCTACTAATCTAGGTGGATGCGTATCAATGAAATTATCCATTCCTAGACGCATAGTTCGACCATCGCCTACAATATATCGCATTCCTTTCTTAAGAAGATCTAATCCTATTAAGATAGAAGACCAACCATACGATTGGTTCTTCCTTGATCTAGCATCCATAATTGTTTCATCCCTAACGGTTCTTCATAACTCCAACAAAAAGAGAGTTTGGATTTTGAATAAGTCTCCATGCTTGCTTGGCCAAGAGGGCGTCGTTGAATTTTGCCAAATCCCTAAAACCCAAACCCCCTTCTGATTTTGGACTCTGTAATTTATTCCAAGATATCCATGGAATACCACATTGGTTTGAACCTCTATCCCACCAATATTGCATTAGAAGAGTTTCTATTTAGGATATGATTCCCAGGGGAAGTTTAAAACAAGACATGGCATAGACTGGCATTGATAGAGCCACTGAATTTAGCATTATTGCTTTACCTGCTAGAGATAATGTCTTTGCTGTCCAACCTGATGTGCGTTGTTTGACTCTATCAATGATGTATTCAAAAATTTCCTTCTTCTTACGTCCAAATTGTTGAGAGAGTCCAAGATATTTCCCTCCTCCTCCATGGTTAGGGATGTCAAGTATTGCCTTTAGTCGGTTTTGAGTATTTCCAAAGACTCTGCTCCCAAATGTAATCATCGATTTGGATGTATTTATTTTTTGTCCAGAGTAATATTCTAGATATCAAACATATCCTTTAACGCTTGAAAATTTTTCCTATTAGCTTTACAGAAGAATAGACAATCATCTGCAAACTGTAGATGAGTGATGCTTGGTGCACCATTTCCTATGCGGATTCCTTGTAGATCACCATCTTGGTCACTGGAAGTGATTAAATGACTGAGGACAGAACCGTGCCTAGGATTATACGGACCAGAAGCAATGTCTAAAAAAAAGGCCTAAAATTTTTTTTTTCAAATAATAACCAACATAATCTGGAAAAAAACAAGCGTAGAACCCAAATCTTAATTCTAAAAGATAACTTTTCTTTCTTTCTGTGCTACAAAATCGTTAACTAAACTCTCGAAGTCGACACTCTTAACCAGCTCCCTTTCGATAGACAAAATAGCCAAGTCGCTTAGTCTTTCTTGTGACATACTCGAACGAAGATAAGATTTTATCAACTTCAGCTTTGAAAAGCTTCTCTCAGCAGATGCAACTGAAACTGGAATCGTGATCAATATTCGATAAGCGATCCATGCATTAGGATAACAATCTTCAACCTGTTTCAAGAAGTCTAACACTTGAATTGGCCTCTTAGTTCCTGCTGGTAAAGCTTCTCTTAGAATCTTAGTTCACAAAACAAATCATTACCAACAATATCCGAAAGTTTCCCATGAGTTAGAGACTTCTCAAGATTAATACAAGATGCCATCAAACTTTCATCGCTCGCTGACTGCAATTTCTTCAAATCAAATAAAAAGCCAAATATTTGTTCATACCTCTCAAACTGTTCAAATCTTGTCTTAAGCGAGCATAAAGCTTGGTCCATAATATGGATGAAGTAATCAACTCTGAAGCTCTCCTCTGGTGATAAAACCACACTTCTTGCAACTCTCTCTGATTCTTCACCATAATTTATTTTTCTTATAATGACTCGCTTTGCTTTTTTGGGAAATACTGCCTCAATCTCCATCAAATCTGCAATTTCTTTAGCTTCCAACTTTGCTTTCTCAAAACCTGAGTCTCTGTACTTTTGAAAATAAGAAACCAACCCTTTCAACTGAGAGATAGCAACATCTATGTTCATATCCACGGATTGCAAACTCTTACTAACAATGTTCACAGCAGAAAGAAGATTATACCAAATAACCATGGAAACCAAGAACTGAAAGCTTCCAATTCCATGTGTTTCACTTATTGTAAGACATTCAGCTTCACTTTGTTCTTTCGGATCATCACTATTCTCAGCAATGTAAACTAAAGCATCCATGATTTTGGGAGCTTGAAAGTGTATTGCCTTAACACTTTCAACATGACTCTCCCATCGAGTATGTGACAAAGACTTAAGTGTTAGACCTCCCACCTTATCCTCAAATATTTTCAATCGCTTGTTTGAAGATGTAAAGAAACAATAAATTCGCTGAATGATTCCAAAAAATAATATTGCCTTTGGAGAAGTGGTTGCCATATCACAAAGTGCAAGATTAAGACTGTGGCAACCACAAGGTGTGTAAAACACCCTTGGATTGATCTCAAGTAACCTTTTCTGCACTCCTTTATGTTTTCCCTTCATGTTCGAGCCATTATCATAACCTTGACCCCTAGCATCATCAATTTTTAACCCAAAAGCAGCCAAGACATCTTGAAGCTCACAGAAAAGTCCTTCTCCAGATGTGTCATCAACTTTCAAAAATGTCAAGAAAAATTCTTCTACGGTAGTTGAAGTGGCTGAGACATCTACACAACGAATTACGACGGTCATTTGTTCGTGATGGCTAATATCTGGAGTGCAATCGAGGATCACAGAGAAGTACTTAGCATCCTGGATTTTTTTGATAATCTTGCCTTTTATCTCATTAGCTAACAAAGCTATCAACTCATTTTGAATGTTGTTGCTGAGATAAGGACAATGAGTTTCACCATCTTAATATCTTCTAAGATGTTCTATCATCACCGGATCAAAATCAGCAAGCGACTCAATGAAACTTAAGAAATTCCCATTATTATCGTCTCCAATCTTTCCATTGCTCCCACGAAATGCTAGATTCTGTTTAGCAAGAGTTTTAACCACAGAAATTATCCTAAGCAAAACTTGTCTCCAATGAATTCTTTCTTTCTTCATTTCATCTTGAGCATATTTATCAATGGTCTGATTTTTCTCCAGCCTTGACTCTAATTCCACCCACTGATTCATGCAGACAATGTGTTCCCGACTAGATTCATGCTCTTTAAGCCTCTTCAAAATATTTCTCCAATCACTGAATCCCGTAGTTGCCAGTTGACCTTTGTCTCTCTGGTTGAACAATTTACAACAAAAACAATATATTTTGTTAGATGCTTTTGAGTAAACTAGCCAACATCGATCTTGTTTTCTTCCATCATTCATTTCTCTTGTGTAATAGCAATGCGAGAAATGCCTTTTAAGACCATCTTTTGGAAAATGAAAATCCATTCGCAATCTTTGTGTCGGACCTTGTACAACCATAAAATCTCTCCATTCATTCCATCCTTTCTTTATGCATTTCCAGTTTCCAGGATCATACATATCCACAAATCCCAAATTCTCCCTCAGATCTTCACCCTTTTCATCTTTAGTCTTATCCTCCTCATTCAATCCCTCCTCATTCAATTCCTCCTCATTCACTACATTCACATTCTCTGTCTCAACAACTATTTCTTCTCTCTGAAACTCAGCCATATTCTCATCCACTCCATCATCTTTGACATGATCATTTCCTTCTCCTTTATCACTGTTTCCTACAGATTCATCAAAAGTTTCAGATTTTTTGAAATACCTGAATATACCATTCTCTAGAGATTTCACGAGTGCTTCTCTTCGATTCTTCTTTTTTAATTTTTCTGCTCCACCCAGTTCTTTCTTCATGCTCTTTGGAGGCATTTTGCTGAAATTTAAGAGTCAAAACACAAATCAAAACAAGTTACATAACCAAATAGAAACGAAAACGAGAACATTGACCATTGCTATTACGATTACGATTCTCAAAACACAAGTTATATAATATTATCCATTGAACATTGCTATTACGATTTTCAGATATTAGAACCCAATAGAAATGAAAACCCAAATCAAATCTCTATATAGTTTATGAAAAAGAAAACTATAATATTATAAAAACATACTTGTTTGATTGTTGATGGCAGCCAAACCAAGAAGGAAGAAAACAAAAAGAATATGTTAATGTTTTAGTGCCTTGAAAACATAAAGATTGTTGCTTTCTCGAATGGAGAAGAAAACAAAAAGAAGGGAGAAGTGATGGGTCTTTCTCGAATTTTCTAGAACCATCGTTGCTTTTTTTTTACCACATAAAATCATTTTTATTGGGTCTAACTAGTGGGCTTATTTGGGAAAATTAAGGCCTTTATTTTTTTTCCAAAAAAACAGGCCGGAAGCGAAGACTTCTTTTCTTAACACATAGCCACAGCTCTGACTGAGGATGTCTGAACAGAGGATAAATAGATAAGGTGATAGGGGATCACCTTGTCTAATGCCTCTTGTTGGCTTAATATGTCCATAAGGAGCTCCATTGATCAAGACAGGGTAATTCACAGAGGTTACAGTTGCCATGATCCAACTAATCCACTTATCACAAAAACCAAATAGTTTCATAGTTGTCTCAAGAAAATTCCACTCAACTCGGTCATAAGCTTTGCTGACATCTGTCTTCACTGCCATATAATTTTGTGATACTCGTTTCCTGACTTTTAAGGAGTGCATAACTTCATGCGAAATCATCACGTTATCTTGTATTATTCAACCTGGGATGAAAGCTGCCTGAGCATCTGAAACTATGTCGTTCAGGTGAGGTTTCAGTCGCTTAACCAAGCATTTTGATACAATTTTATAGAGTACATTGCATAGAAATATAGGTCGGTAATCCGAGAGTGTCTGAGGATTATTGATTTTTGGAATCATGTAAATGTTAGTGAGATTAATGCTTGGTTTCATTTGGGAAGTATCAAAAAAATGATGAACTTCTTGTATTACTTGTGGTCCAACTGTGTCCCAACATGTTTTGTAAAATCTTGCTGTTAAACCATCTGGACCCGGAGCACGATCATCGCCTATTGAGCACACTGCATTGTATATCTCTTCATTGATAAAGTCCTTTGTTAAACTTTCGTTTGCTTCCTCTGAGACTCGAGGTACAAAGTCGGCAAAAACCGATGGGTTAACATAATGATTGGAGGTTTTAAAGATGTTTGTGAAAATTTTTTGGGCATGATCACCAACCTCTCTATCCCCATGATGAATATTGCCTTGATCATCTAAAATAGATGTTATCCAGGTCTTTGCAAACCTTATTTTGGCACAAGAGTGGAAGTAACTCGTGTTTCGATCTCCAGCTAACATCCACATATTCCTACTTTTTTGTTGCCAGTGAGTTTCTTCGTCACTATAAGCCTTTATCAATTCATCGTGCAGGATAGGAATGGATCTTCGTAATACCGGATTTGAGCTTTCCATTGCATAGTTTAAACGAGCTTGAATATCAACAATGTGTTGTTCAGAATTTAAGTGGTGATCACGCTTCAGATTTGCCAAACTCCGCCTGCAGTTTTTAATACGCTCATTGATCGGGATGTCTGAACTACTATTGCTATCTAGCCAGCCAGCCTTAAAAGTCTAATGGAAGTTAGGTATATCCAACAGGCGTTTATCAAACTGGAAAGTTTGTTTGTTATGCCTGACAACATCATTTAGATCAAGCAAGATAGGCTTGTGGTCCGATCCTGCAAATTCCAGGAAGTGCGCCTCTGCATTGGGAAAGGTGGATGCACCCGAAGATTTAAACATTGCCCTGTCAAGGCAACACTGTATCGTGTATGAGTATCGTTCTCCCACCCATGAGAAGGGATTACCTCTTGAACGGTCATCATGAAGATCACAAACAGATATCATGTGTCAAAAGTCTCGGAAGGTCCATTCTTCACGCATTGGCCCTCCAATCTTTTCCTTATTTGAAACTATCTCATTAAAATCTCCGATAAGTAACCATGAGGCATTTCGTGATTGGTTTATAGTTTCAAAACGTTCCCACAGTTCATGACGTTTACTGGGATTAGCGTGACCATACACACCAGACAAACAGAACATAGTATTATTATGATCCACTTTTACATCGATTAGTCGCTCATCCTGAGAAATCATGGATAAGCTTACATTGTCTTTCCAAAACAAAGATAAACCACCACTCTGACCTTGAGGGGGTTGAATTATAGCGTTAGAAAAACCTAAATCACACTTAAGTTTAGTTATTACAGCAGTTTGGTTGAGAGATTTAGAAAGAAATAAAATATCACACTTAGTAGTAAAACAGAGTTTTTTTAAGCGGGAAGAAGTTAAACTTGGGCCAATGCCCTGGCAATTCCAAGAGAGGATCTTCATATTGGAATGTCTGGGGGCACCGGGCCCCCCGCGCCTCCGTCGAATCTCTTGTTAACAGAACATGAACCTACCGAGACAGTGCATTGACTCTTCCTGCGAAGTTGGTTCAGGACCACCAACTCCTCAGCCGCTTTGTTGAAGGTTGTCTCAAAGTGCACTCTCTTACGCTTCAAGAGGACAAAGTCTTGTTGTGCATTATCAGACATATCATCAAGAAAGTTCCTTGGCTCTGGATGAACTGCAGCCTTCTCCACATACTTGGCATTCAGGTAACGGATACGTTCAGCCGTTAAGTCTTTATCAATGAAAACACTTGGTAGTGACTTATTTGCTACCGTGTGTAGAACATAGCTTTGTGTAGGGACAGTTGACGGTGGTGGCATCTGAAGGCCTGGTGTGAGACTTGCCGGGTTGAAAGATAGCAGAGTATTTGCCTCCGACATGTTTTTTTCACCATCGTTATGGTCGTCTCCATCACTATCATTCTCCAAACCCTCTGAACTAGGATCATCGAGGCCAAGGGAACATTCCTTGACATCATGTTTGAGAAAACCACACTTTGTGCAAAAGTTTCTTAGGCGTTCATAGCGAAACTTGAGGATAGTATTCTCATCAGCAATAAATTGTATGTTCCTTTGGAACCTTAGTGGATCGTCTATGTTCCAATCAATCCTAACACGGACTGCCCCTACTTGGATTTCATTCTCATCATAATCTACCTCAGGGACATATCCTATTTTGTTCCCTACCCACCTATCCATTGCATTGGTCAAGCAAAGAGTTGGGATACCTTGGATTTGGACCCAAAAGGGTATGATCTTCATGTTAGTCTCGCTGATGTTAGGATACCAGCGGTGAGTGGTGACCATCCAATCGTTAAAGGACCATGGGCTTCTTCTTAACACCAAGTTCAGTGAGTCTTCAGACTGGAAGCGGAATTGTGCTCTCCCACCGAGAATACGTCCCACACATTCATCCGCAAAACCCCAAACTCATGGCATCTGTCGGATGAGGGCACGAAGGTTCTGCTTGCGAGGGTTGATAGGAGTAACAACCAAAGTGTGTCGATTAACTGAGATTGCACGAGAGGAACTCCGGTGGTAGCGAAACTGGGGCATCGTCTATGCCCAAATCAAGGTCTTGAACAGATTTGCGAATATAGTCACTCATGATTGTCGATTGACCGGTGAAGATAGTGCGGAATGAAGGAGTGATTGAGAAAAAACGAGGGAAGATTGCGAATTTATAGAGAGACCATGGCGGTTTTGGTTGACGGTTACCTCCTGTGAAATTTGGAGGGAAGAAACTGTCACCATTAAATGATAGACATAAACCGCCGAAATTGATCCTAAGGACAGAAACAAAGGATTCTTCGGTCGGAAACAAACTCCTAATCAGGAAATTGACCAGAGAGACGGAATTGAAAGAAAGATGAAGACGATTGCCCAAGGGATCGCCCAGAGAGAAAGCCATTCTGTTCAAATCAATTTTATATATTATAAATATATTAGTAGACAAATATAATAAATATAACAGTAGAAAATTATTTATAAAAAAAAAACAGAACTCATTTCTTATATGTCTTGGGATCTAGCTGTGTTTTAAAAATTGGAATTTAATTTTGATTTCTCTTGCTATTCAATCGTAACTTACAACTAAGCAGATACATTCGTATTTGTAGTGAAAACACATAAAATATTATTATTATTATTCTAATTATTATATTTATAATTGTAATTATTATTACAATAGATTCTATTTTTATCTCTACACGTAAAATAGTGACTTTTGAAACAATAATATCTATTATGTTTTTATGAAAAAGTAAAAACAAATAAATGAGCTCAACTAAGCCTTTAGAATCACAACCAAACCTAATAATCACAAAATCTATAAAATTCTTAAAATTATCCTAATTGTATTATTCGAAATAAACATGAGACCAACGGAGAACCGAATAGATTACCAAAATACATATAATAAAATGATATTTCCAAAAATAAATATTAGTTATAATTTTATAAGTCGCCATTTTTACAACTTTACCATCCATCTTCCAAAATGCAGATTAATCTTATAAAGTCAAAAATAATATGCAATATAACACTTACACGTATATTCTAAATGTTTCTACGGTCACATATATTTTCAAAAATTTGAATGTGGATTTAGACTCCTATTAATCAACACTTTACAAATTTGACAGTGATACTGATAGTTTAGGTTGCATATTATTTTTGATTTCGTGAGATTGATATGCATTTTTGAAGTTGAAAAAATGGCGATTTGAAAGATTTTTCCTGCACAAACCCCTAAACTAAAACATACCAACAAAAAAAAAACATGAGATACTTAAAATATCTAAAATTATTTAGTTACATATGTGAACCTATGTTCAACATTTTTTTTTGTTTGCAAAATTAAACAAAATATTATTAAGAGAAACTGACAGAAGTAACCAACAACAAAATTTTAATTAATTCACTAACCATTCTAACCATCACCCTATGATATTTTTTATATTTCCTATAATAATGACAGTTTTGTCTATATGACATTAAGAACAGCTAAACACACTTTCTCTCTCACGTGCATCCCCTCGTCCTCCCTTTCTTTTTCTTTCTACCTTTATTTTTCTCATTTTCTTGTTTATTTCTTATTTATTCATTTATATTTTATAATAAAATCGAAGGCAATTCTCATAAATCTATTTACACAAATTATTTGGATTTCACAATCTTACTTAAAAATGGATACTTTTTAAATGTTTTTATTTTTTTTTTTTAATCGAACAACTTTAACTCAATATGTAACTAAAATAATATTTTATTTCCATGTAATCTAATTTTAGTATGCGCTTAATTCGATAGTTTGGATTCTCTATGTTGTATCCCTTAGGGTGTAGTGTTATTTATTCAGAAATTGTTAAACTCCGCATGTTAAGTTTCATATATATGTTGTATATTTCTTAGGAAACGGCTTGTTTAATAATTTTTCATTTCATTTCATACCATCATTACCAGTACCATCAAATTATTTTCTGAAAATGTATCATTATATCCTATTTACTTTTGTTCTATATTATTTCATTAAATGTTGTAAAAAATATTATTCTATATATTACATGTGCGCATGTCCTTCACTGATATTATCTCTAGTATTTTTATATTGGCCAATGTTTATTCACTTAATTTTCTGATATAATGTGTTATTTCTTCACTAGTTTTATCTATAAGGTTATTGAGCAAAATTGTTCTTTATTGGCCAATGGCTAGGGTTGATAATGAAACATAAATGTTTACTTGTTAGTTAGGGTTTAGAAAGTTCTATCTTGTAGAGTTTATAATTTCTAAAAAATCTCTTTAACATTAGTCAAAAGGTTTAAAATGGAACATAAATATTTATTTGTCCGTTTGGGTTTCAAATTTCTATTTTGTAGGGTTTAGTTTTACAAAAACAATCTTTACTACTATACAAAGAGTAACATTTAAGATGAAATAGTGATATGTCTATATTTTGTCTCTGCTAAGCATGTTTTTGTCACGCATCTAGTTAGGATAACTAATTGTTTTGCATGAATTTCTACTCTCTTTTGTACACTTTTCATATTTAGGTAGTTCTTGCATTATCTTCGCATACATCGTGCATTTTGGAGTATTTCAGGTATTTAGGAGACTTTGGAGCCAGGCTGTCTCGAGTAGCGCCATCACTCCGTCATCACACATCCGCTCGGGTCGCGCCATCATTCCGTCATCACACATCAGCTCGGGTCGCGCCATCACTCCGTCATCACACATCCGCTCGGGTCGCGCCGTCACTCCGTCATCACACATCCGCTCGAGTCGCGCCATCACTCCGTCATAACACATCCGCTCGGGTTGCGCCATCATTCCGTCATCACACATCCGCTCGGGTCGCACCATCACTCCGTCATCACACAGTCGCGCCATCACTCCGTCGTCGACTACCGTTTGAGCCAACGCCATCACTCACTCGAGCCACTACTCGTTCGCACATGTCAGGAAGATGTTCCATCTTACACGCTTCAGGAGATTCCTAAACCGACTCTTCATCTTGTCGTTTTAAGTTTTAGGGATTTTATGTCTTTACTATAAATACGTTTTGTTAAGTCTCCGCGACAACATCTAAGTTTTTATCTCGTTTTTATTTTTTAAGGTTTTCCTAGGCACCAAAAACCGTTCTCAGACTTTGCATCCAGATATCTTTTAATACATTGAGTATTTGCATTTGATTTCTTCTACAAACTTGTTTATCTCATTTTTACCTATCTAAGAATGCTTGTTTCAATGTTTTCTGAGTTTGTATTGTTGATGATGATTTCCGGATCTGAGTAGTGCGTTAGTTCTTGAGGATGGGATAGATTAGGTGGAGGATCTTAGGATGTAGGGTGTTTAAGCTTGATTTGTATGATTCCCTTCTGGACTAGAGTTAGAATTACTAGTTTCTCTCTGATCAATTGGAACTAGGTTCGAGACATTTCCACACCCAAAAGGTGTTCGATGAAATGTCTGACCAACTAGTGCCAGAGACTTACGTTCCTAGCCTAAGAGATTAGTTGTCTAGGATGTTTGTTGACATGAATGAACTTGTTTGTCATGCCTGCCCGACCACGTTTCTCTAGCGAGAGCTAGGTATGGAAGTGGTTGAGTCTGAGTAGCTTTTACCAAGAGATTGGATTAGCTAAGTTGTGATGTTCATTGTTTAGGGATAGATTGCTTGTGGCATGTTAAACACTCTGTAGACTAGGATACTCCACCGACATCAATTACTCCCATCCTTAGGACTTTTATTTTTCTGTTTTATTACATTCCCGAGACTATTTCGTTCCTCGTTTTCTTGTAGTTTATGCTTAGACTCGTTTAAGTTTCTATTCATTTCCGCTTCTTGTCATGCAATCTCGTTTCTAGTTCTGTAACTCATTTTCGTTTTGCATTTTGACCATTCTAGGATTGTTAGACAAACACTCTTCTTGAATTGGCTTGACTTGTAATTGCTTGATTGCATCTTGATTGTTAGCAACATCCCATTTGGATTGACACCTTAAGTACTACAACTACATAAGGTTAATTGAGACCTGCTAGGATAGATACACAAAAATCTTAGTATCAATTTGGCGCCGTTGTCATTTGGGATTCGTTTTGCTACATTTAAGATTTCAAGTTTTGCAAGATTAAGTTCTGTTACACTTATCATTCTGGGTACTGACTTGTTTTGGTTGTCTGCTTGTTTGTTTTGCATCTCAGGTACCTATTGATTGCAACCTTGCATGCACACCAGATCAAGAGGGCATCAGAATCTCATTCCTGTTATCGACGAAATCAACCGATTGCAATGCCCACGACAAGCTCGTCAACCCACTGATCATCCCACACAAGTCACTATGGAACAACAGCATGAACCACATCACGGACCGCGAAACATTGGTGCTGGGGATGCACCAAACACTCATACTCAGCGTGCTGGAATCGTCCCTCCCGCCGTGCAGAACAACAACTTTGAAATCAAAAGTGGCCTGATCTCCACGATCCAAGGAAACAAGTTCCACGGGTTGCCTATGGAGGATCCACTCGACCACTTGAACGAGTTCGACCGTCTGTGCAGTCTCACCAAGATCAATGGTGTGTGTGAGGATGGTTACAAGTTGCGCCTTTTCCCTTTCTCCCTGGGAGACAAGGCTCATCAATGGGAGAAAAACCTTCCTAAGGGATCAATCACCACCTGGGATGGTTGCAAGAAAGCATTCTTGGCCAAGTTTTTCTCCAACTCCAGAACAGCACGTCTCAGGAATGAGATTTCCAGCTTCACTCAGAAGAGCTCCGAATCATTCTGTGAAGCCTGGGAGCGTTTCAAGGGTTACCACAGCCAGTGTCCACACCATGGTTTCAGCAATGAGTCACTGCTGAGCACTCTCTACCGTGGTGTACTTCCAAAGATACGCATGCTGCTTGACACTGCTTCAAATGGCAACTTCTTGAACAAAGACGTAGATGAAGGTTGGCAACTCGTCGAAAATCTCGCCCAGTCTGATGGCAACTACCATGACGACTATGATCGCACAGTTAGAGGAGATGCTGGCTCTGAGGAGAAGTACAAGAGAGACCTCAAGAATGTCAATGAGAAGCTTGATTGCCTCTTGCTCAACCAACAAAAGAGCATCCACTTCGTATCTGAGGGTGAACATTTTCACGTCCAAGATGGGGAGGGTGAGCAGTCTGAGGAGATCAGCTACGTCCAGAATCAAGGTGGATACAACAAGGGTTACAACCCCTATCATACGAACCCTAATTTGTCTTACCGGAGCACCAACGTTGCAAATCCGCAGGATCAGGTGTACCCTCCTCAGCAGCAACAACAAGGTCAACAAAAACCTTTTGTGCCTTACAATCAGGGATTCATCCCTAAACAACAGTTTCAGCAAGGTTACCAAGCTCCCTCCGGACCACCACCAGGATTCCGCCCTCAACCAGTACAGCCTACTCCAGCCCCAGATCAAGAAATGAAGCAAATGATGCAACAACTTCTTCAGGGTCAAGCTAGCGGATCTCTGGATACTGCTAAGAAGTTTGCNTAGTGTCCCACCATGGTTTCAGCAACGAGTCATTACTGAGTACTCTCTACCGTGGTGTCCTTCCCAAAATACGTATGCTGCTTGACACTGCTTCTAACGGTAACTTCCTGAACAAGGACGTCGATGAAGGTTGGCAACTGGTGGAGAATCTCGCTCAGTCCGACGGCAACTACACTGAGGATTATGACCGCACATTTCGCGGCGACGCTGGGTCTGAGGAGAAGTACAAGAAGGACCTCAAGAGTGTCAATGAGAAGCTTGACCGCCTCTTGCTTAACCAACAAAAGAGCATCCACTTCGTATCTGAGGGTGAACATTTTCACGTCCAAGATGGGGAGGGTGAGCAGTCTGAGGAGATCAGCTACGTCCAGAATCAAGGTGGATACAACAAGGGTTACAACCCCTATCATACGAACCCTAATTTGTCTTACCGGAGCACCAACGTTGCAAATCCGCAGGATCAGGTGTACCCTCCTCAGCAGCAACAACAAGGTCAACAAAAACCTTTTGTGCCTTACAATCAGGGATTCATCCCTAAACAACAGTTTCAGCAAGGTTACCAAGCTCCCTCCGGACCACCACCAGGATTCCGCCCTCAACCAGTACAGCCTACTCCAGCCCCAGATCAAGAAATGAAGCAAATGATGCAACAACTTCTTCAGGGTCAAGCTAGCGGATCTTTGGATACTACTAAGAAGTTTGCTGAACTCAGTCAGCGAATGGAGTGTTCATACAATGATCTTAATGTCAAGTTTGAAGCTCTTAACTCGAAGCTGAAGTACATGGAAGGCAAGACTGCTTCTACCCCAATCACACAAACCGCTTCCATTAAGGTGTTGATTGGTGCCAATCACACAAACCGCCATTAAGGTGTTGATTGGTGCCAATCACACAAACCGCTTCCAATCGCTTTCAACCACTCTCAAACGCTTCCAACCACTGAATTCTAAAAGCTGCTTTCCGCAAGCGTTTGCGGTTGGAAATTTTTTTTTTTAAACAAAAAAAAAGTCAAAATATACTAATTTTTTTTATTATATCTTCAACCTAACCATTGTACCCATATAGGATGAGAGAAATTGAATTACAAATACGATTGAGGAGATTAGAATATAAACAATTACAAGAAAATAAGATTCCAATTAACAAAAAACCAAAAAATATGATGTAAAACTATTGGCACATCGCACATACATTCCAAAAAATCTAAAAGAAATATAACATTTCATCATAAGTTTAAGAAAATAAGATTATTTATGTGAATATTAAAACAAATTACCAATGACTCTTCTTTATTCTTTCATAATTAATTTACCTTAGCCTTGTAATTCAAGGTGAGGAACTTATTGAGTGTGTGAGATTAGCAGAGAAGATCTATAATCTAAAGCATAAGGTTTGTCATTTATCACATTACTTGATTAAATTTTGGGTGAAAAGCCAAATGCATAAAGTAATAAGTGTTTCAATATGAAATTTATTAATTTTTTGAATAATTATTTTAATATTTTAATTTTTTTTTAATTATAAATCAAGTTTAAGAAAGTTTTAGTGTTTTTAAACCAATGTATGCTTTGAAGGAGACTGCAAAACGTTAATTGATTGTCTCAATGGATCTCTACAAGATGTCTCCATTCATGGTTTACTACAAGATATCAAACTCTGTTCCAGAAACTTTGCTCATGTAACCTTTTCCTTTATTCATCGTACAAACAATAACTTAGGTTTTTATTCAGATTCTTACAATCCTCCTGTATGGCTGATGGAACCTTTGTACGTTGACAGATTTTATTCTGAATAAATTACTTTTGCTGAAAAAATAAATTATATATTATATTTATTATGTTTTAACCCCTAATGCAACCGTTGGTCAACTAGTCGTTAAACTCCCGTAAACGCACCCATTTTAAAATGCTAAACCAATCATTCAAAACGCTTAAAAACGCTTGAAACCGCAATCACCCACTTTCGCAACCTCCCGCAACCGCAAACGCTGCGTTTGAACCAGTCAAGCCCTAAATACAGTAAAACAGTACATCTACTAAACTATTAAAATAGTCTCTTCCATAAAACTGATGCAACATAATTAGAAGTTATGTTACTGATTTGACAATCCACTGTATAATACAATGGAAGTACACAACATTATTTTGTAAACTATATAATTTTAATAAGTTGGTTACATATAAGTTATAAATTAATTGATAGATTAATTGGTTACAAGTTAAATAGTATGTGTAACCTTAATTTATTTTCGGAATATTTAATTACTAGAGCACCTTGTTTCCAAAAATCTTAAAAAGAATATTCTAAAGAATCATTTGATATCATCTACCTTACCATATTAATTTCCTTTATTAAATTATTCATCAAATAAAATCTTTTGATATCTAACTTAACATATTAATTTGTTAAGTATCATTATACTTCACCTCTCATTTTTATATATTGTATGAGTCTATTTTGTTAAACAGATAAATTATTATATTATTTATTATAATTAAAAATTAGTTTTATTTCCGGATATACCATAAGTTGATTTTTAAAAAAAAAAATATAAATGATTCAATCTATAAACTATTCAAGTTTTAGTAATATTACTTTTTAAAAATAATATCTATTGAATTAAAAAATTTACTGAGTAACATGTCAAAATTTGAATATTTAAATTCAATTTCATACTTTCTTTTGTTGAATTTTATAATTTTATATAATAATAATAAACTTTAAATAATTTATTTTGAAATATTTTTTAAAATATTGAAACTTGATATAAAAGTTAGAAACTAGAAACACTCTAAATTGGTTTGTTAAATTTATGTCAATAATATGTCACTATAATATGAAAGAATTTCAAAAAACCAAGTATATTAAAACAAAAAGTATAACAATATATTAAATTACTCATAATATAATAACTCGCTTTTTAAAAACCAAATTTACAAAATTATGTCTTATAATGACATTCAAGTCATGATATAGAATATACATTGTTGAAATAACTTCACGTACATAAACTAATACAACATATTAAAATTTTATTTTAAAATAGAAAATATACAAAATTTTGTATAAAATAAAATTTAACCAGTGTTATAGCACAGGTACTTATCTAGAATCATTAACAACAGAAAATTTACAAAATAAATGTATTTTTTCAAGTCTCATATTTAGCATATGATTTTATTGCATAATATTTTATCTAAATTTTTTTAAAAAAAACAATCATATAAATTCTATTTTATATGGTTGTCAAAAAAATATATATATTTTATATAAAAATTAAAATATAAATAAAATAAATTTCAATCCATGCTTTAACATGGTCTAGTTAATATTTTAAGATCACTAAACAACCTACTGAAGTAGGTACCACATACCCCCCTCCTCTCTCAACATCCCCCCACATCTGATAATCTTATCAGCGGGAATAATACACCTGGAGTATAATGGTAATATCATTATGTCCTTTAGTTAATTTTACTTAATTTTGTGGATTAGTTGGTTATATTCTTAGGTTGTGAATGGTTGCAGCGGTTAGGGCGGACAAATCCATTTGCGGATCAAACCACTTTTTGTTTACCATTCATTGTGTTTAGTCCGCAGTAGTGCGGTCTATAGAAAATAGAAACAAGACCGCAGCAGACCAACTGCGGACCGTTTTTCCCTACAAATAGAGTTGGAGCGCAGCGGTCTGCTGTCCACACTTAAAACAGAGCGGTCTGATCTACAGACGGATTTGTCCGCCCCGACGCAGTTACCATTCACACCCTTAATATTATTTGCCATTTTGGCAACCCCGTAAATTCCCCCTATTATTAAATTGTCAATTTATATGAACGATGGTGGACCGGTGTGATGTAATAATACTGTAACTCGTTGTTAATTTATTTTTCCTCAAAAAAGCCATTTTGTTCGTTGACGTCTGTTGTGGGTTTTAGAAAAAGTTGGAAATGTCAGTGTGGAGGAGTTGTTTACGCGCTTCCTCCTGCTCCTCCTCCTCTCGTCACCGTATCTCTACTCTCTTCTTCTCCAACTCTCTTAAACCCTTGATCTCCTCCCATCCTCCTCCTCTGTTCTCGCCCTCGCCGCCGTGTTTGGCCCCTCTCCACCGGTTCATCTCTTCTGGGCCAGAATTTCCAATTGGGTCTCAAGAAATCATCATCCCTAACGATGATTCTTCTTTACCCGTTCACGCCGTCGTTAATTTTCTCGACGGGTTTCATCAATTCACAGGATTGCCTTGGTGGATGATTATTGCATCGTCCACTGTTGCTGTTAGATTAGCTTTGTTGCCTTTACTTATACTTCAACTTAAGAAACTGAAGACCATCTCTGAGTTGTTACCTCAGTGTATTTCTCTCTTACCTTTTTTTCAAATTCATCAATCTTTCTGGCTGCTAGAATTGATTCTCGTATGGGGGTGTTGATGAAGTAAGTCAGTCCCTAATGTTTCATTTACTCAACAGTGCCTATTATGCCGATCCCGGCGACTCCAACATTAAGAGCATCTATTGATCATTTTTCTCATTTCCTTAAAGAAAGCCGAGCTATTGGGTGCCCCTCCTTTTTGTGGTTCTTCCCATACTTATCTGTCCAGGTTAAATTTATTCTTCCTTTGTGATGTTTTCTACTACACTCCTCTGTGTACCAGATACTTTGCTAGCAACGTTATATTTGCTACTCATCTCTGTTCCCTAAATAGGCAAATCTGATGTATGATTTCTAAATTATACATCTGTACTGAAAGATTTTTGAGATTGAACTAGTAACTAACTATATGCATGAAATATGAATTTCTGTAAGAAAAGCCCAACCTTTGAATTCTTTTGTCTTGGGTTCTCATCACCTGACCCATTTGTCAGTTCACTTTCTTTTCTTTTTTTTTGCCATTTTCCTTTGGATTTTCTTCTCTAAAGTATGTATGTTTTCGACCCCTTGTGGTTTTAATTTGTGTGGTTGGTTGGTGTCTGTCCTATGCAGCTTCTTTATTTGATCTAATCGCCAAAATTGAAATGGGCTTCTTCTTTACAGTCAGAGTTAGACTTTTTTCGCAGAAAAAATATCCATGTTGTACATACTTGTATATCTGTATGATACCACCACCTTATATGAAACTCTTTCATGGTACTTGATCCCTGCTTTTCTTCATAAATGATATGGTCTTTTCTATGTTGAAACTTTTAATAAATACTTAATGTTTTTCCATCATATTCATTCTCACTTACCTATTGGCTTTCATCATCTGCAGCTCCCATGCTTTTTCTTGTTGATGGCTAGCATCCGGAAGATGTCACTAGATGGTCATCCTGGGTTTGATTCTGTAAGTTGAGACTGCATAAGTATGATTTTGTATAGTCACGAAAAATCTGCTAGCTTGTCACGTGGTACACTAGCAGTTTCCCTGGCGTTTTGTTTCTGATCGAACTACACTTTTTTTTTGTTTTTTTATGCCATTGCTCCTTTTTTTCTAATGCTGAGTCAATTCTAATACTCAAGTTTTGCTTTAAACGTATGGAACAACAGCTATCATTGGTATGCAGAAATTTTTATGGTTAGTACCAGTTTTCTTAGAGCCTTGTAATTGTGGAGAAGGAGACCAGGAGGGAAATATGTACGACAGCGAACTAGAGCGTACTTCGCTTACTTAGGGGAAAAGAAGCCTGCTTTTCTAATATGGAAGCTAGATCTTAGGACTGGGATTGAGCATATCTGACCTGAAAATCTGTCCCTTAATATTCCCTGATGTTGCTTCTGTGACTGACCTGCTGTCTTATCTTTGCAGGGTGGTGCCTTGTGGTTCCAGAATTTATGTGATCTTCCTGGCGGCTCTTTCGGACCAGTGTTTCCAATTTTAATCGCTGGCTTCCATTACATTAACATACAGGTTCTTGTGATTACTTGGTCATTCAAATATGTGTTGATGGATCAATACTAATCCTTCTACTCTTTAGAATATATTTGCTCTGCATAATTGTAACCATAGTGTATTCAAATTGTACGTTACATTATTATATATGTATACTTCTAACTTTCGATTCTTTTCCAGATTTCTTTTGATTCTCCCACAATTCGTCAAACTACCGGCTTGACTGGGTTGCTTATGAGAGTGAGTTGAACAAATCTTATTTTCTGCCTTGGTTACTTACATCTTACACAATTTTTTTTTGTGTGCTTGGAGCACGAATTCTTGTTTACCATGAAGATGTATTGGACCATTGGTATAGTTAGTGATGTTACTTGTTTTTGTGTTTGTAGTATTACAAGTTATATCTGGAGATCTTGAGTGTTCCTTTGTTTTTTGTTGGCTATGCTATTCCACAGGTAAGTCATTTCGTCCATCTCTTTCCGCACTATTTATAATCTACTCTAGAAATCTGTCGGCCGTCTTAATAGACTTTTGGTTATATCTCTACCAATTTCCATACGTTCTTTTTTATTTCTTGTCTTTAATCGTGTTCTTACTTACCTTTTTTTGGGTTAGTTTGTACTGTTTATTTAGTCATGTGATTATTCTTACTCTACTCCTCTTGGTCAGTTTATTCTATCTATGTATTTTCTTCCATTTATCTTTTTCTTCTAGAGACTCTGAATTGTCCTTCATTTTTGCGTCTCTTGAAACTGCTGACTTTTATGTCTATGGAATCAGAACTAATGCTTCTGTTTTTCTGAACCCACTTTTTTTTTAATGGAAGCTAGCATTTCCTTTTCTTTGTCAGGGAAGTCTTGTCTATTGGGTAACCAACAGCTCAGTAAATATATTTCAGGTATGCTCCCTTGTCTTATCTCGGAATTCGCAGTGGAAGACGCGATTCCTTGTTTTCTCTTCCAAGTATTGAAGAATGAGGAATGCTGGTAGTTAGCTTTTAATTAAATTAAATTGAAGAAAACTTCTCGTGCTTGTATGTTGTTTCTGCAACTGAAGATTAAACACCAAACTAAAATGTTTATATAGACAGATAGTTTGTTCGTCTCTGCAGAATCGATGCAACTATGTTGATGAGATATGTTAAAAGACAGTGTCGTAGTGGGTTCACCAGTGATTTACTTTTTGATATAAGAGATTCATAGTGAAAAGAAAACTGTATTACCAACTGTACTGGTGACTCATAGAGAATTGACTTCGGGTTGAGGTTGTTAAAATGTGTAAATTCCTCACCGAGAATTCTCAACTCTGCAGCAATTATCTCTCAAGCACCCTACAGTAGGAGCAAAACTTGGTTTACTGGGTCAGGGAGCCTCTCCAAGCGTTGGGCACTCTATGGAGATCAGCGAGTCTGTGGTCAAGTATGTGGACTCCGACTCACAAGAGCAGACCCTTTCTCTACAGACGTTAACACCAGAAGAACTTCTTTCTGTAAGTAGTTGGACAATGTATACCTACTGATCATGCGTACCTGTATGTTTCAATTTTTCTTAAATGGATTTGGTGTCAGCTATCAGTTCAGGTCTTGTCAAAAGGTGATAAAGAAACATCCATTCAATTGCTGCGGTGTGTATTTCCAAAGACTATCTTCGTGATCCTCTACTATTCTTTACCTTCATGCACTAGCCATGTTCACTGCATGTGTAATTGTTCTTTTCAGATTAGCTCTTGAAAAGGATCCTGGATATGTAAGAGGTTTGGTTCTCATGGGGCAGGCTTTATTGCAGAAGACGCAGTTGGCAGAAGCTACTCAATATTTGGAGCTGGCTATTTCCAAGGTTAGAATTTCCGGTCCTTTACACTTTCCTGACTTCCTACCTATTAGTCCTTCCTTTCTGTACTCTTGAGGTCAAATTGGATTCGGTGGTTCAGTATCGATCACTCACTTTTTCTGTACGTTTACACTTACCAACTTATTTATTTCTTCTTGTCCTGCCAACATATCTAGTTGGTTCTTTCTGCTTATTGATGTGTAGTAAGATGGAAGAGCTTGAGACTCTTTTATTAAGAAGCACAATTCTTTTGTTTTTCTCTCAGCTGCTTGATGGGGCTCCATCTGACGCTGAGGATGTTGAACTTTTAATGCTTGCATCTCAGTGGGCTGGTGCTGCATATGTAC
This sequence comes from Camelina sativa, assembly GCF_000633955.1. Classification (NCBI taxonomy): domain Eukaryota; kingdom Viridiplantae; phylum Streptophyta; class Magnoliopsida; order Brassicales; family Brassicaceae; genus Camelina; species Camelina sativa. The sequence goes on from NC_025689.1 coordinate 23,856,037, forward strand.
AACAGGTATGACCGCTTTTCATTTTTGAAAACGACTGTTATGAAAGGACCTCAGGACAGGTCCTGAATCGGATGTCAATTGTTAGTAATGTTGTTTGCGTAGTTCCAATTTTCCCTTAAGATACTACTATTGTTATTTTTTGTTCTGCACTTTCCGTTACCTAACAAAATTGATTTTGTGAACGTTTGTAGACTGGTGAATTTGGTCGGAAGTTGACATTTGGTGTTTCTGGTAGGGAAAAATGAAAAGCGGAATCACACACTTGGAAAGAGTAGCAAACCTGAAAGAACCTGGTGATCCTAAAAGCAAAGAGCATTACTTTGAGGCATTGCTGCTTCTTTCAAGGTACTATGTTTACAGCAAAATAGGAGTGTCACTATAGAGAGTTCAGGAAATAGATAGAGAAGCATATATACCACTGCAATGTGAAAACGAAAAGCTTTTGCTATTGCAGCGCTTTGTACAAAGAAGGGCAGAGTGATGAAGCTGCAAAAATTCTACGAGTAGTAGTGGATCACAATCCAGCGTACAAGCCTCTGCTGGAACAGTGTGAAGATGAGAACGAGCTGGTTAGCGATCTTGTCAGTCGCAGGAAGGACCATTACTGATCCTCTCCACCTTTACTTGTGCAACTTTCATTGCAAGTATTTGAATACTATGCTCTCCCGCGGGAGTGTTCAATTTTCAATAGTTAAATAACCTTGTAGGTTAGCAATAGTGTATATGTGTAAACTCAATTGGTGGATACTAGAAAACATTCAAAACTAATAAAACTAGATCCGAAAAGTCGCAACAAAAAGTACATACAAAGTTGAGATTTAGCACACCACTTGTTTGAGAGTCCTGAACCTACTACACAAACACGCCATCAAACTAGATTATTCCGATAGCAGACATGAGGAAGCGAAGTCTAAGACTAACATGTGCAATATCATGAGTGTCCAACTGGTTTAAACTTGAGCGACGAGGCTCCACCACGCCAGTGAAGACATAGAGAGCTTGAAGCTCCTCTGCATATGAGGCACTCCTTGTAACACTGTATCCGACCACCTTCCTCAACGCCTCCATCTTCTCCCATATTTGATCTTCACTATACACCTGTAAATCCAAAACCATACATATTTGGATCACTTTGACACTAGCTTTAAAATCGAAACCAATGCAGAACATTTAAGCAACAATCAGATCCATTTTCTTTGTAGCTCAACCTTGGGAGGAAGAATGAAAATTCATTTAGATCCCCCGCCACTATTTCAATGATTTAGGTTCAAAACGTTACTGCATGCCTAACTATACAATGGACTCTACTAAAACAGCATCACGTTCGAAAGTGCATCATGTCATCACCAAAACATTCTAAACCACGTCTAGCTAATGGCACAACGTAAAGATTAGCAATGAACGAAGGGATTGTCTGCATGCCCTCCAAACTAAACAACCCAGAACATTTGACATTTTAGAAACCGGTTACCTGCTCGCCCGGTTTTCTTCTTTTTCTTAGTTGTGTTTTTTCGTTTCTCTTCCCCTGTTCCATGTGCCCCACTAGCTTGGTCTATCGGCTGAACCATTTAGTCAAGAGATCAGAGAATGATGTTACAATAATTTCGGTCAGTTATCCAGAGAACCATTGGGTACTAATTAACGAGGGATTGTAACAGAGATGAACACAAATGACTAGAACCATGAGGATACTGACATCCCCTTTTCTAATCTTAACCCTCACTGACTCTGATAACTAGAGGATATAACCACCACAGAAAGAATTATAACCACAACAATATATATGTGACAGTGAAAATTAATAGCTAGATTACAAATGTGGGGCAAGCAACTAGTTGTAAACTGAGTATGGAGTTTTCCAGTAGTACCTAACTAGAGGCAGGGGATTTTTTTAGATGTTATCATTCAGCTACTAACTCACAACATGATAGGATTAAGTATAAACCTCATTGGAAGATGTTTCCTCCTCATCCTTGCCCGTAGAAGTTTCAGTTTTTGTGGCCCCAAGTACCCCTGCAAAAAGCATGAATATCATCAGTAAACTATTTCACACACATTAAAATTTTATACAGTGATCATAATTAAACAAATAACCTTCACGTCCAGTCTCAGATTTTTCAGGCTGGTCTTGAACCTCCTCAGACTTGGCATTTCCGGACTTTTTATCTTCTTGTAAATCTTTCTCAGAGGTTTCTTTATCAGTTCTACCCTCATCCCTAATTTTCTCTAGCAAGCTCGTTGACTCTTTCTCCATCTCCTCATCTTCCTCAACACCAATGGGAATCGATTCATCTGTAGCCATGAAAAGTGCAGCCTCCCCAGCTCCGGCAGGGCGGCCTTCACGGTGACCAATCTTGCTGTACTCATCAAATCCAGATTCATCATCCTTGTCAACTTCATCAGTTTCTTCAGTATCAGGAAGAAGACTACTCATGACCTTTTGAGTACAAGCATAGTTAGCCAAGAAGAGACAAAAAGGAACAGAGGAGAGGAAGGCGATGGTAGAGGCGACAAAAAGTGAAGGAACAAGAAGTGGAGCTGAAGACACTACAACACCAGCTGTCAGAACCTTCTTCCCAACGCTTACCGCCTTACTCCAAATCCAACTTCCTTTGTTGTCTTCACTCTCATTAGACTGATGATACTCCTCCATTGTTCGACTCATGGTTCTGTCTTTAATTCTGCCATAAATCATTTGTTGGACTCAAAACAT
>NC_025689.1:23858835-23867208 GCF_000633955.1 Camelina sativa
AAGAAGAGACAAAAAGGAACAGAGGAGAGGAAGGCGATGGTAGAGGCGACAAAAAGTGAAGGAACAAGAAGTGGAGCTGAAGACACTACAACACCAGCTGTCAGAACCTTCTTCCCAACGCTTACCGCCTTACTCCAAATCCAACTTCTTTTGTTGTCTTCACTCTCATTAGACTGATGATACTCCTCCATTGTTCGACTCATGGTTCTGTCTTTAATCCTGCCATGAATCATTTGTTGGACTCAAAACATATTTGGAGGAAAACACAAAATGCATGCAGACCATAAAAAACTTCATGCAAGCACATTCGATAAACAGTATGTCAAACTCCACAGTTTCTTCATCTTTGGGCAAAAAAAAAAAAGAAACAAATTCAAAAAAATGCTTTCTTACACCACTATAATGTAAACAGATGAAAACCGAGTAATTTTGGAAGAAACAAACCTGTTTCGGTTGCAGCAACTTCGAATCAAAGCAAAGAACTCATGGCAGATTCAGTAGCAAAGTAGAGAGGAGAGAATAAGGACCAGAGACGGAGAGAGAAAGAGAGGCAAAAACTTGTGTGTAGACAAGACAAAGTTGGAGAACAACACAAGGAAAGAAAGTGACACGCGTCGAGGAAACAGAAACTGAAGATTGCATATTTGCATGGTTTTGTGTCGCAACGTGGCTCTTCTTCCTCTATCCACTTGTTCTCACTCCTCTCTGTTTATGCAGAGTGAAAAAGATTTGGGTTTATATCATAAACTGTGTGATTTGAGTTAAATGATACGCAAACCAAGTATGTTGTTACCTTGCCAGCTCACAATTATTATTATGGTTATATGGACCTTATTTTAGTCAGCCTTTTAAGTTTTCTTGTTGATTCTTTTTGCTAAAAAGATCGGTTTCTGTTCCAAGTCTTTTTTGTGTAAATTGTTTTGGTAGATTTTATCGTACGATAAAAACAGACATACAATTCTGTACAGGTTCTTTCAGTTATTTTGTTTATTTTAGTTACGTTTAGAAGAAGAAGAAAAAACAAAATAATGGACTTTTAGTGTGTTTTACTAGTTCCTTGAAGGTTTAGCTGATACCTTAAATGTTACAATGTCTTTGAAATGCACATATAATATTGAGTTATTAGGGTTTAAAAGTTTAATTCATCATCTCATCGTTTCCTAAAAGTAAGTATGTCTTCCTGTTTTAACCCAAAAAAAAAAGTATGTCTTCCTGTTTTGGATAACAACTTCGTCCCACAAAATATTTGCGTGGAGAGAAGCGGCTGGAAAAGTCGCCATTTTGAACACCATTTTGGACGGTTCATATTGTATTAATGAGGTTTGTTGAAGACATAGGTTTCAAATTAAGAAAGTTGTCATTAGAGCTTTTAGGTAGGGCTTTATTTTCGGTGACGCTAGAGTTATCAAAGAAACGAAGGTCGATCTAGAGCGGCTGACAATGGGTTTTGGGTGTATGAGTGGTCACTTTTAGTGACATGTGTTCTCCTTATTTGGCTATCTTTAGAGATTACAATGTCATTTTGATTTAATTTGTTTCAGCATTTTGTACATCTAATTATTGCTCTTCCCCTAGAAAAGAGAAGAGGGAAAGTGAGATGTACTGAATTTTCTATTAAAAAGAAGATAATAATACTATAATTCAGATTTTATAGAATTTTCTTAATTTATAACTGATTATCGTAATAGCATGGATATAAATAGTTTACTAGATTATCCAAATGAAAATGATAAACGTTTAGAAGTTCAGAGTGTAGAAAAAATTATTGCTACTATTTTTTATGGTGATGATGAAATCGAATAAGATATTGTGATATCTTTAGATTTAATTACATGTAAGGAAGCAATTATCATATCCAGGACTTTTTATAAATTTTGGATGTGATTTGAGAAGACAACACCAAAATTTTTTGATGCAATGAGAAAGATTAGAGATGCGTATTAGAATGTAAATTCAATAATAAGTAAACAACAATAAAATCATATTTCACTAAATTTTCTTAGATATATATATATATATATATATATAATTTATATCTTTATTAATTTATGATATCGATGAGACCATATTTTTACATAGGATTTCCAAAAAAATTATTATCTTATTATTTTATCGAAATGTGTTAATTTTTATACCAGCCCTACTTGAGATCAAAAAAATTTATTAATTTATAGTGAGTATTAATTTAAAGAGTATTAATTTATATGGGTTCTACTGTATTTTGTTTCTACAAATTCAACCAAAAAAAAAAAAAATTGAGACAAAAACTCTAGATCTACAGCCGCCGCCAACTGCTTCCGTTTGCGTCTCCGCCGCCCTAGGCTTTCGCGGCGGTGTGAGAAGGCTCTGCTTTCTTCTTTTCTTTGTCGTTTTGTCGTAGTAGTAGGTGACACATTCTCTTCCTCTCCGGCGTGCTAAGGAGCAGTCCACTGTAGCGCCGTGACGGTGTGGCGGAAGATGAGATCTCGGCTCGCCTTCCTCTCCAGTGACTGGTGGTGGTTCGTAGCTGCTCTGGGTGTCCTTTCTTGCAGTTTCGGGGTTTCGGATATGTGTTTTGGATTGCGATCGTCCGCTTTTCTCTACCCTTTCGCCAGAGAAGCTAGCTGTTCGGAGGTTCTTGGTCGAGTTTAGTCCTAGCGTCTTCAGGTTGTCGAGGAGACTTCAAGGTGTATTGGTGACCGAGATTTGCGGACTCCCACAAAGCCGATGTTCTCTTGAAAGCTTCCTCAACTTCCGGTGTCATTTCGACCAAGAAGCGAGATAACAAAGCAGCTGAGATGTGGCCAATCCGGATACGCACCGTGAGGTGATGATATGCTAATATGTGCTTCAATCCCTTATCTTGAATCGTTTAGCATTCTGGTCTTGTATGATTAATATGGAATAGCTTTAGCTCTTGCTGGTTGTGCTTCGTGTCTCTTGGTCGGTTCAGTCGGATGTATTGTCCGTTTTAGGTTTAGGACCGAAACATTGAAAGCCGGGAATTCCAAACTTTTCTGATGATGCACCTCTGGGTGTTGATGCTATTGGGACAAGTTCTACACGCTGATCATGAGGACCTCATAGCTTGGTTTTGATTTGCTTTTCAGCTATGTTGCATGGAAACTCTTTTTGAGGTGCGTTTCGCGTTTCCGAAACGTTTCGGAAACAGAAACTCGTGGAAACTTGGAAACAAGTCACAGAAACACGATTCCTAAAAATCTCTGTTTGGAACACGATGGAAACTCCGTTTCCGTTTTGGAAACACGATGGAAACTCCGTTTCCGGTTTGGAAACACGACGGAAACTCTTTTTTATAATTTCAAAATTTAATAAATAAATAAATTGAAAATATAAGAATTCATGATACATATAATGATAAAAATATATAATATAATTAGTAGCTTAAAAGTTAAATCCCTAAATATATGGCTGGTCAAAAAATTTGATTTTGAAAGTTTATTTTTTTTACAGTTTTACTTTTAATTAAACTATTTAATATTTATATTTGAATTTGTGTTGTTTCAGATTTTTTTAATATGGTTTTTATGTTTGGGGATTTATTATATATATATATTTATATATCTATATATATATATATATGTATATATGTTTCCTACACGTTTCCATTACTTAATTTTTGAAAAAACCCGTTTCCCGTTTCCGAAACATTTCGTTTCCGCGTATTCGTTTCCGTTTCCATGCGACATAGCTTTTCAGTATAAGTTTTGGCTTTCTCTGTGTTAGTATGTGTTTTTGTGTTATTAGGTCAACCATTGCATTTGGTCAAATTCTATAGAGGTGAATGTAATGTATTTTGGATTTGGTTGTAATACTTTGGCTAATAAATGGTTAATAAAAGTTGATGTTGATAAAAAAAAAAAAAAGAAAAAAAAAAAAAAAAAAAAAAAAAAAANACTCGACCGACTTCAAATAAACCAGCCCAAACATTACATTTTCTGTTGCTGACAAAACATTTAATAATCGACCAATCAGTATTTTTGTATAATACAAATTTTTTGGCTCAAATTTTGTAATTTTCCAAACCACATGAAAAAAATGAAACATTTCAATTTGGCAACAACTTAACTAAACCGGGCCGGCACAAAATCTGTATGAGGTGATTTTGCTTAAATCATCAATCACCGCACATCTTCATCTTCCTGGAGCTTCTTTCTTCTCCACGCCGAAGAGAAGAGTAAATCCGAAAAAGAAAAAGCTTCTTCTTGTTCCTACACAACACAGCTTTGTGTAATCTCTCATGGTCTTTCGATTACTATGAAGGCTTGCAACTTCATGTGGCCTTCCACATCACCTAGATTCACCATCACCATCACCACACCTTATCCACAACCACACTTACGGCTCCGCACCTACACCTCACGCGCCGCCCCTTTCTTACATGTAAAAGCCTTCCAGCGCGGTGACTTGGACCGTTTCGCTGACGACGTTAAGTCCGGTAAAGCTTGGAGAGACGCGTGGCGGACCGCGAACGATGGATTCGAGCAATTCGTTTTCGAGGCTAAGAAGACCGCCGAGCGAATCGATCGCCAGTACGCTGTTTCTCGCCGGTTTAGCTCCGCTGCTAGTTCTGCCGGTGACCGTGCTCGTGAGATTGATCGTGAATTTGGGATTAGTCCTCGTGTTAGGAGCTTCTCTGCCGATTTGAGCAGAAATTTCCCTAAGGTATAATAATAATAATAATGACTTCTTGTTTCAACTTTGAAAGTGGATTTATATATATATATATATATATATATATAGTGAGAATTGATAAAGAAGATGAACTCACTGTTATATGTCTTTGATTGCATTTTTGATTTAGATTCTCTCATGTGCTATTAATCTTTTTCTCCTAGTAGATTCCTTGAGAGTTTTCATTGTCGCTACTGTAACCAACCAACCATTAGAATCCTACAAATTGTATCGAGTCTTCTTTTTTGAAGTAAAGAGACTTGGATTCAGTTCCCTTCACAGGCAGGCTAGTGTGTACGCTGCAATGTTCTGTGTAATTGGTTGGTTTTATAAGAGTTACACAGGGGTTGACCTCTGATATATCATGTGGTTGTATTGTATGTATATACATGACTCTTTGCTGAGCTGCTTTTCCCCTTGTGTTTTTCTTTACAGTACAGGAAACAATTCAGTGCCTTCTTGAATACACCGCTCGGTGGAAGTTTTGCGGTAAGTGTCGTCTTACACTTATACTGCTATTCTCTCTTTACTTTTACTATACTATGATTGAGAGCCCGAGTTGGAACCATTTAAGGCAGTATCATATTATTGATCAATAACAACATCTTTTCCGCTTAAGCTCACTAGTTATCTCGTCAAGGATCTGTCTGACCTTTTGAGTTTTTGTACGTTTTTGCGGTTTTATTGTCTGTAAGGGCAACATGCTAGCACACTATGGAAACCAAATTAGTTTCTGTGACGTTGATTTATCAGGAATATGATTACCACTGACTTGTCTGATTATATAACCTGCTTTTGAATGAATCGAATCTTACTGACTGAGTTTAAAATTCTAATATTGGATATTATTATGCTTTGATTTCATTTCCAGACTATTTTCTTTCTTTGGTTTGCCCTCTCTGGATGGCTGTTCCGAGTAATAATAATTGCGACTTGGGTTCTTCCAATTGCTGGCCCTCTTCTCATTGGTGCAGTGGCCAATAACTTTGTCATCAAGGTATAGCTATTAAATCTCAGGTCCTTTATCTACATTCTTCCTTTTGGTATATGAAACCGATATTTTCTTTCTGGGTTACATGTATGATGATCAAGTGTCTTGATTCTTGTAACAAAATGTGTTTTTTAAGCTCTGACTATAACACGTTTGGGGTCTGTTCAGGGAGAATGCCCAGCATGTAAGAGGCAGTTCATAGGATACAAGAGCCAGATTATCAGATGCGAGGGGTGTGGGAACATAGTGTGGCAGCCACAAGACGACTTCTTCTCAAAAGATGGCAACAACAATAATAACAGCAAGGGAAACTCTAAAAAGCCACCTAAATCCCAAATCATTGATGTCGATTTTGAGGAGAAATGATGATTAGAGAGAGACCGAGAATGAAGCAGAAAGCTCTCTCTCTCTTGTTGCACTTAATGCTCACATGAAGATAAAGAAAATGTGTTTATAACTGAACCATTTGCTGTATTTTTTGTCTGTTTTGAGCTGCAGCTCTGTAGAAGGCATCGTGTTTTACATGTTGTGTACATGATAAGGTTTCCTTGTAGATGGACAAATGTAGTTTCCACAAGCCGGGAGACTTGATTGAAACTCCTAAAGTTTTTACATCTTTGACAAATCATATATTATAGAACCATTTACTTCACCACTATTTGTATTTACACTTTTTGTTTTTTTCACATTAGCATGTTATATTAGTGTGTTTTCCTGAAACCACAAATTTCTAGTATTCAATAAAAATTAAAAAAAAAAAAAAAAGTTAAGTGAAGCAGCTCTTTTTGTGTTCGGTGAAGATATCTTATGACAAGAAAATGAAAGTATTCTAATCAAAATTCACATGTGGTTCAGCAACAATAACAAACATGGCCGAGTCGAAATTGCATTCCAACAGGTGATATATACAATCAATGTTCTACCTTAAGTCTGAAAATGGACTTCGCCCACTAAAAATGTTCATAGCTATGCTGATCCAGTTGGTTTTAGAGACACTAATCCTATGGTCTCTGCTTCACCTTTGTCTGTCTGTGTTACTCTTGCACAAGCTTCATATAAGAACAAAGAACACGACTGTTTTTTTACATGAATGGTAGATTTTCTTTCATATTGATATAAACTTTTGCCACTTGTTGGGCCATTGAAATGCTTCGTAAAACAGAATCTCCGGCCGAACCTTTCTTTCTCCACAGAATCTGATCACATTATTCCAGTTACCTACAACCTATGGCATCACCACACATATCAATAATGTCTCACCTATCTAAGTTCCCAACTCAACTCATAAATGACAAAGAAAACTGTTTTTTCTTTACCTCTTCTGCTAAAGCTTCATGTCTGAGACTGACCCACCGGTTCTTTTTATAAGCCATGCAAATGTATTCTCCTTTTTCAACACAACCAATCTGCAATCCAGGATTCTGATACTGTAACAGAGATACAGAAAAACAATAACACAAACATTTGTGACCCTGTTTCAGATTTTACCATTGACACAAGCCTGTACTTAATGTTTGCTTCTTCTAAGCCTTCGTACAGCCTGCTAATATCTATCTCCCAGTCCAATGCCTTTGTTGTTTCAAATATTTCTTTTTCGGTTTCATTCTTCACCCATTCCAACACTATGTTGCAAACCCACAAAAATAGCAGCAAGACCAGTTTAGCATACCACAATAAATGAAGGGGAGTAAATTAGATTACAATCATGGTCATCACTTACCAATTGTGAAAATAGGCGGGCATCTACTTATAGTGTGGTCGACAAAGTTTGTCTCTCCACAGCCTCCTGTTTTAACATCACATATCATTCCATCTTTCATGCGGATCACTTTGAGGCTGTCCTCAAACTTTATATCCCCAAAGTCACACTGCATATATCAATAATCACAGAGCAGCATTTTAAGTACCAGCTTGTGTAGAAAAGAAAAATATGGAATTAAATGAAACAAACCTTTAAGTTTCTGATTGAATTTGCAGCCATAACAATTCCGTAAGAACTTTGCTCAGGATAATTTGGCTCCCTTCTGCATTTCCTACAACTCATTCTTTCATATTCCTCCAACGTAAAAAGGCGAGTTACCAAGCTTTCTCTCTCTGGAGTTTTCCAGCAATGACAAAACTCGAGGATCGTGACAACTACCTCAACAGCATCACTTGACTGCAAAGAGTAAAAATCTGAATGACATGTACAACCATGGAATAACAATCAAGCTTAGAAGCTTATATTTATCCACACAAACCATTGAAAGAACTTCTTCTAGGGAAGCAAGCAAGTTGCTCAGGAGGTAACTGTAGAGTCCCTCTTCTGTTATCTGTTCCGAGACAAAGGCAGAAAATAAATTTTGCAGTGCATAAGGAACTTGATCTCCCAAGTTGTCATGAAATGGTTGGCCATTGTGCACCAAATCTTCTTTGAAAACCTTAATGTTTAAAAGGGCCTGCCGTAGCACAAATTGTCAAAATAAATAAGGAGGTAAAGAGATAATATATGAAAATAAAAAAATGAGCTCGATTTAGTAGAGATGAGTCAAGGTTTTGAATCTTATTTTTGATGGTGACGGATATACCTTAAGCGTCATGTCAAGGGCTGAACGGTATCTGGTTGCATCTTCTGACGGTGAATCGTTTCTAAGCGTATTATTCAAATCTTGAAGATCACGAATGAAAGAAGTAAGAAACAAGCATCTCAAAAAAAAAAAAAAAAAAAA
>NC_025689.1:23867219-23887291 GCF_000633955.1 Camelina sativa
AATTACAAAGCTCTCGTTTAACCTTTAATAGTTTCCTCTTGATTGTTAGTGTGGGATAAAGTTTCCAATCGATCCCTTTCTTCTGGTTCCATAGAATCTTCTTCTGCCGCTTTTAGTGATATAACTCCCGGTTCAAGGTTAATAGAAGATTCACTGGACATATTAAAAGAACACGTTTTGCTCAGAGGAGACCTAAAAACAATTTATAAACTTGCAAAAAGAGTCTTGAGAAACTTGTACTTACTGTTCGACATCCTGATCAAGATGACTAGACATGCTCGCTGAAGTTCTCTATTACACCATGAAGGAAATTCATTCTTACGACTGAGTAATCAAAAATTCATGGAAGCAAATAGAGAATTTAGACCTTCCACAACCTTGTTGCTTTTATGTTTCTTGTTCTTTGGTCCTAACTTCTTCCCCTTCTTTTTCTTTTCCTCGGCTAAAAGTTCTGCTTCTACTGAAGCTAACTTGGCTTTGGCATCCATATCTACAATTCCATCCAACTCTTCCTAGAAGAAGAGACATAAATTGAAACATAAGGCAATGAGAAAATCAGGGGGAAGATGAAAGCTCTATGTACAAAACCAAAGTTAAAAACTAACCCGCAAGAAACGTTTCAGCAGGGGAAGGATATAAGAGCGGTAGTCAAAAACAGAAAGCCTGACAAGGTCGTCTAGCAAATTTATCCTTGAATTTTCAACCAGCAAAATATTTGAATCGGCTAGCAGAACCTGCGAGTCAATATATATATCACGAAAACAAAAAATGTTAATCTGATGTAAATTAAAACTTAGAACAGGACTGAACCTGCTTGGTGACAACTGATTTCAGAAGGTCTATGGACTTTAACACAATATCATCACTGAGATTTTTATGACCATGTATAAGTGTCAGGCAGTCTTCTGCATTAGTGAAATCAAATGTCGGTTGCGATGCACCTTCGAGAACATCTCGTACTGCACACAAGAATAGTTCTGTAACATGAGGATCTTCGACATCTATCGTTAACTGCTCTTCACATTTCTTGTATAGAAGAGATGCATAAATGTTCCTTTGATCTACCAGAACATTCATTCTACTTTCATCTTCTTGTATACAAAAGTTCTTGGCCTGATTAAGACATTCATCATAACATAGGATCCGCCACTTCTTTGCATATCTGGCTACCAAAGTCCTCCGCGTGAAGTGAATGGCTCTCAGAACAGCCACCCTTGTATCAAGATTGTGTGACCTGATAGATCTGGGAAACGCAAAGCTCTTATCTATCAAAGAGTAGTCAAGTAACCAGGTTATGAAATCATCGCCCTGAGGATGTGTCTTGGCATAGTAAACATTGTGATCACAAACATCTATTGACCCTTGATCATCGAATGAAGCAATCTTTCCTCTGAGAAGTCTTTTATCCAGAAGCATAAATGAAAATTCATGGTCAATATCAATATTTTCTTTAACTCTAGTACGACGCCATAAACTGTCTGTTACCTTTGAAATCAGTCCTGTACCATCATCCCTTTCACACTTGATGCGTTTGAGTAGGTCTAGAATTTGATTGAGTTCAGGACATTCCAAAAAGCAGATACTCTGAGGTGTTTCCAGCAAACGGCACTCGGTAGCAAGAGTGAGCTCGGAAACTTGAAATTGTGCAAGATACTTCACCGGAAACTGCATCAGCCAGTCTTGAATGCTACAAGAGAGAATCCTCCGCTCCCGGAACGAAACAAGTAGCAATTGGATTTCCTTGAGTAACCTGCAGCGGTCTTCATCTGCAGCCAAAGGCCAGTCTTTGGACCATCCACTCACATATGCAAACTGTTTCACAAATTCGAGCCGGTTCTTGATCATTTCAGCGGCAGCTACTGGATCCAGAGGTTCCCAATCTGCAACCGATATCATACCAGCCCAGACTTCATCTACCCTCTGAGCCATATCCTCTTTCAGAGGTTTATATTTTGCGGCATGAACTTGTTCAAGATGATTCTTAAACTTTTTAGGATAAAAGAACTTGTGTGAACAAACTCGACACATCCAAAATTTCCATTTTTTTGTTTATCCTTGCAGATTCAAGAACTTGCTCCAAAGCATCCAGCCCTTCAGTGCCATATAGTCTCTCGACATAACTTGTAAGCTCTGTAATGCTTACTTTCATGAAGTTCTTTTTACTCTCTCTCAGCATTCATACTCGCCCAATACGACCTCAATCTTTTCACCTCAATGGTGAGCGAGTCACTCCTTATCTTGATTCGAGTCTCCTTTGGCTCCCTATGTTTTGTGTCAGAGTTTTTCGGAGTAAGACCGTGGAGGATCCTAGACTGTGCCATTTCGATTATACGTTCAAGTTCACGTTTAGTAGCTAGCTCGAGCTCGAGCGATCTCAAATGATCAAAACTCTGTTTTGCAATCTTGACGGCTTTCCTGTAATACAATGCTGAGCCAAGATGTTCGCCCAATTGGAAGAGAGAAACTGCAGCGAACGCTTGTACCATGTAATCTTCCAAAAAGCATTCAACAGAAGCCAGCAAGAAGACAAATTTCAAGTCACTGTTCTCTGTCGTCTTCCTCGCTAGTTCCATGAAGATAGTACCTTGTAGGTAATGAAGATCTGATGGAAGCTTGTGCTTCCCACGGATCTTCAAAAACGAATCTTCAATCACCTCCAAGGCCGTCATGTGATCTCCTTGTTCGTAGTAACGTTGGGCAAGTTTGTGTTTTTCTGCGTCCCAGCCAGAATGGTAACAAGGCTCCATGATTCTCTCAAGGGCTTTCTTGCGTTTTCTTGGTCTCTGTCAAGGGCTTTCGCGAGGCGGGAACAAATCAACGGAAATTGATGATAACAACAAGATGAAAGGCTTTTTACGTAAACAAAGATGTTGAACCTTTTAATCACGTGAGATCCACGTGACAAAGAGAGACGAGCAGTTCGTGGTTTTTTATTTTTTTTTTTCTTTTTTGAACACGAAAAATCCATTCAGGAATTGTGTCGAACACCCTGTGGGCACTCCTTTTTTTTTTTTTTAAATCTTTTTTAAGCAAGCTACATACCTTACTTGATTTTATTGCACGCACCTTCCCAGTATAACTGAATATAGAAACAGATAATACGGCAGTAGTAAAAGATCCACGCGTTAATAAACAACTGTGTGACTAACATGAATGTTCGTTCTAACATAAACAACTGTGTAACATTCATGTTAAAAATTGCCCATTTTTTTTTGTAGTTTAATTTGTGAAATGTGTGACTTTTGTAGTTATTTATTGAACCACTACTTTTTCTATGCTAAATATCATAATTACCATTTAAATTATCTTATAAATTAAATTAGAAAATAAATTCTATCTTTAATTTTTATTTACCCAAAAAAAACAAATCAAACAAAAGAATATCTTATTTTGATTTACCATATATGTTGTAAATTAAATGTTTTCCGCAGTTACATTCTAAAATTAAATTATGAACACAACGTCAAAAATTAGAAATTATTTTCATATTTCTGTAACTTGTAATCTGATATTATCTAAAAGTATTTAAAAAGGGGAACTTACTATAGAAAATTAAGAAATATCGGATCTAGTTTAATATTATTTTTTTACAGTATAGTTTTAGCACAACTACATTTTCTTTCCTTTAATTTTTCCAACTTATATAAAATGCAAAGAAAATCCGACATATTTGATGCATATCTTTTTTTTGGTCATCTTCTTTTTTTGAAATGTAATGTAAATAAGATTGATATACAAATACCAAAATATTGTGATACTTCTACTTACGAATTTCCTAATTTATAATATGAGTTTTTAAAAAGTTTTTTGTTGGAGATGTGATGAATGGATTAGAAAATTAAATTTTGTATAAGAGAACTTTTCAAAAAAAAAATAAAAGACCGATTCCATCGATTTCGTAGAATTGTCTCTAGTCTTCTTCCTCCTAGTTAATAATAGCAACATCTAATTTTATGTGTGTTGGGTTACTTGAGTATATATATTATGAGTGTTGTTGGCAAAAAAGAAAAACAATATATTTCTAAGAGAGACGACTTGTTTCTCATATTCTGAATTATGAAATGTGATGTTTTGTTTACGGTTTCTTGTATTCTCACATTCCTCGTTCTATGCTATGTTAGAGGTAATTTTTAGTTTTATATTTCACATTAACAACTTCTTATCTTATAATCTTAATATTTTCTGTTATTTGATGATGTTTTTTTCTCACTATAGAGGTGGGCCCTGTTCTTTTCTATGTCGCTAGCGACAGCTCCGGCGACTGAAATTTACACACACCTTCCCCCTTTTCATGTCGCTGGATTTTTGTTGTGAGAGAATTCTTTCTCCAGATCCCTGGTTATTGATGATGCTGCTGTCGCTGGATTATCCAGCGTCCATTTTAATCGACGCGGCGACCAACTTTTCTTAGTTTTTCTCCGTCTCTCACTTATAATTGATCGCTTGATTTAAATTTAATTGAAAATCTAGTTGTTTTTTAAGTCGCTCAAGCGACATAGAAAAGAACACGGCCGTGGAGTCCAAAACAAAGTGGGGGCTGCGACATGAACAGACAATTTCCTGGAACATGTGGAACTAATGGGAAGAGTACATGCATAAGCGACATCAAGAAAATGCCTCGTGCGCCAAAAGATCTTGTCATACGTTGCGAATGCTCTGCCGCTTTTGTTTGGCCGGGTCAACCTCCCCAACGTTTATGTAAATGTCAATATGATTGTTAAGTTCTTACTTATATCACCATAACCAGAAATCTCTTTGCTAATAAAATACGAGGGGGCCTATAAAGTGTTTTGGTGGAAAAGGTTTTTCATATTAAAAGTAAAAAAATATGTTTGGTTTATACATCAAATATGTTCCCGTACTAACTTATACTTTGACAAAACAATAATTTAAATATGTTACTTCAATATATATATGAATTAGTGCAAAATCATATATTTGTGAAATGCTGGACAAAATCAGGACCGGTCCTTGGTTTTTAGTGGCCTAAAGCATATTTTATATGTAAAATCTAACTAAAAAAATTTTCATTAAAATACTACAATTTAATTCAAAAATTATTGAATAATTTAAAAATGTAAAATAATCTAAAAACAAATTTTCTAACTTTCATCGCAGCAAATGCTTCTCGTACTCGAGTTCTTTGATCATATCTTTTTCGATAGACGTCATTGCTAATCTATTCAACTTGTCTTGTGACTATGATAATATAATATCTATATATATAAAGTTGGCTTTTTCTCACTTCTGGTGATGCCACGTCAGCATATCCATTTGTGTAATTAGGCCATATTTTTCGAGAGAGCCAATTTCTGTAGCCTATAGTTTCCCACACAGCCCATTTATGTAAATATTTGTCTCTTATGTCTTCGGAAGCCCAGCTTAACTTTTCTCTCAGGGCCCAAAATATCATTATTCGTTTACTCTATTGTCCAAATAAAACCCTTTCTGTACGATTCTCTTCTCCACCGTCTGCCGATGAGAAATCTGAAGCGCCACGCCTCTTGATGGTTCCTCACTTCCATCGCTATCGTCTCGTATAGCTCTGAAACCGTTAAAAGATGTCCTTCAATGATTTCTCTTTCAATAGTAGCCCCACTACTTCCCCTTTACTTTGTGTAACTTGAATTCCTGTATAATCCCATCTTCTCCAATAACATTCATCTTACAATTCCTTCTCTCTTTAAAATTCGTTTTTAATATAATGGATTCCAGTGTTGTTTCCTTCGCAAACCTCAAGGCCGGTCGCCTACACCAACAGATTGTAGGGAGGATGCTTCGTCACTGGCAAGCCCGAAACGTCAAAAAAGGAGGCCAACTAATGGGAGTGGACTTCCTACTCATTGACGAAAAGGTTTCTCCCATCTCTACTTGATATCTCAATCAGTCGATTTTGGAAAAAAATATCTATTTGTTGTTTTTCTGTAGAGTTGTGTCATCCAAGGGTCGATCAATGTTACCCACCTATCGAAATTTGAGAATTCGCCGCGTGATGGGGAGAGTTTATATTATGTCAGACTTTGAAGTCACCAGAAGCAACTCACGTTTCAAGCTTACCAATTCCCCCTTCTCAATACGTTTCATATCTACCACTGTTTTTGATCAACTTGACGAGTCTTACGGTAGTTTCCCAAAAGAGTTTTTCAGGTTCCGTACTCATGAGCAGCTGGTCTCTCTTGCCAACACCAATACTGATCTTCCAGGTCTGTCTTAGTTTTAAGTCTTTCAATATTTCCTGTCTCCAATATTAAGTAGATCACTTGCAGAATAGGTGGATAATCGATACGCCATGAATTTGCTCCTTTTAGAGGGGGTTAAAAAACATGTTGTAGGAAAAATTAAGAGAGGTTGTATTCAATGTTTCTTTCTGATATAAAATCCTGGGTGTAGTTATTTTGAACTCCTCCTAATTTCTATCCTCATGGTTTTGTCTAAATTTCTTAATATACCTTTAATGATATCTGATTTCTTCTCAGATAACTTGTTTCCCTTGTGAGATCTTCACTAAACTGCATAATTTTGCAGGGTAAGCATGGTGGTAATCAGCAAAATCCAGAGCAAGAGAAACAACAGGATGATGCTAGAAGGTGTGTATCCTTGTGTTTTAGTTGGCATTCATATATGATTTTTGTTTGGTTTGGAATTCTGTTTTTGAAGTAATGTATTGTCTGATTGAAACATTTTCGTGTAGGGAAGCTGATGAACGTAAACAAACGATGCTTAGTCAAATATTGTCTTCCTAAGCCAGAGAGAGAAGTAAGTCCCATCTAATATGTCTTGGGAGTTCAATTAGTTACTCTCCCTTCTTCCTTCATTAAGTCGCCAATATGATGATCTTCCAAAGCTCGAGGGAGACACAATATTGTGTTTACATATCTTTGATGCTTCTCTTTCTTCTTCTTTGTGCTCTATAGTTGCTCGAATTGCCCTGGTAAAACCTGAGAAAGCTAGAGGTGTAGAGGATGTTATTTTGAGGACTGCTCAAATGGACAGATAGTTGAAAAGGTAAAGACCATTTTGTAATTAAATAAATGGGGACATTATTGTAACCAATATGGATGAATGTAAATGTAAGACTTGCTATTAATTAGACACATCTACCTTACTATTTACTACTAAAAAATAATAGACGGCTCTTAGTTCATTTGACACTCAAAGTTGTTAGTTGTTAGTTCAAAGAATCGTAGAGAAAAAGGCGATGTCGTCGTGATGTATATTTTAAAAAACGTAAACTAAAAAAGACAAATAAACTATATTTTATGCAAAGTCTGTTACGGTCCGTATAATTTATCCGATTACTAAAAATTGTTAATCTTAAATAAGTGATAAGAAACGACATTAGTGGAGTGGATGTTGAAAACTTTATACATGTATCTCTAATTCAACTAAGCGTAAACGTTGAGTTTTGAGTTTTGACTTTTGATTTCTTATTTAAATTTCCTAATTATTTGTCAGCTTGTCTTTGGTCTTTGTTATATTTCATATATATCTCATACAAAATATAGCATAGATGAATGTAGACACTACCCATTTGTTGATGATGCTATTTAAAAAAAAAATTATTAGGTCATATAAACAATGAAATATCAGTCAACGATTTCGATTTTTTTAGACAGTCGATGGTTAGAAAGGAGAAACGTATGTCCCTGAACGGCAAGGACATCACGGTAATTGATTTTTCTCATTGTTTTGACGAAATTAAGGATAAGTAAAAAATACTTAGCGAATATATTAGATTGTGACCTATCAAACAACTAAATATTAACTTTTATATATGTTAACTCATAAGTTGAAAGATTGCCATTTACCAATAACAATACATATTACCAACCACAGTACCTGCTCTGATCATCGAAACATTCATAATTTTAGTGTCACACTCACACTCAACTAAGAAGAATTGACATGAGTGGTTCTTTTGTCTTTACTTTTTTTGTCAAACTGACATGAGTAGTTAGTTCAAAGTTTATACTTTCATGGAATAGTTATATAACTGGAACTGATAAACTGTATAGTTTGTATGAGTTGATAGAGCTTTAATTATTGAAACTAAAGGTATCAC
Organism: Camelina sativa; assembly: GCF_000633955.1. Classification (NCBI taxonomy): domain Eukaryota; kingdom Viridiplantae; phylum Streptophyta; class Magnoliopsida; order Brassicales; family Brassicaceae; genus Camelina; species Camelina sativa. The sequence goes on from NC_025689.1 coordinate 23,875,282, forward strand.
ACGACATACATAGATGATTGAATGTGAAAATGTATTTAATTTATGGTAAAGGAATTTATCATTCAACCTATCAGAACTTTGGGGATATCTTTAATAGATTAATTAGTTATTTATGTAACTAAAATACATATGTTTGTCTAGAAATACAGTATGATTGAAATCCAAAGCTTTCTAGAAATACATATGTTTTGCAGTACTATTTTAAATGATTGAAATCCAAAGCTTTCTAGAAATAATTTATGTTTATTTTATAGTAGTAAACTAAAAAGCTCAAACGTCTAATTGACTAATCAGACACCTAGACCTTAGGTGTATTATTATAAAACTTTTCTTGGTTTTGTGATAATCAAGTATAATCGATAAAAAAAATAGTACTACAGAAAAGTTCGATTAGTGCTTCAGCATTTTCTAACTCCAATAACAAAAACGAAAAGCGAGTGAATGAAGCTTTTTGGCTCCTTAATATCCAAGAAGTTGAACCTGTTCCCACCTGAACACTTTTGATAAAGTTGTACTGCAAAATATAACACACACGAATATGAATAGTGGGTTCGACCAGCTCTCATCTAGTGAATTTCAAACGGTGATTATAGAATTTTAAAGTAACTAATATCACTTTAATTAAACGAACAAAAATTCGTGACAGAAATAGTATCAAATCAACTAATCAAGCATGGACCAAATATATAAAATGACATATAGGGTTTCGCTCATCATTATCAAAAAAGAGGAAGTAAGAACACATGACATGCACGCACGACTTTGTTGACCCTAATGGTCAAAGACTGCCATTTGCCTCCACGTCTCTTCTTTAACTTTTATGTTTCTAAGGTTAAAATGTATAATCATATAGTATCTTTATGGTCTCAGAATTCCAAAATATTTTTTAAGATCCAATCATTTGAGTATATAAGAATATTAGTTGCTAAAATCATTATCTAATATATTTCGTTTCTCTATGCTTTTCTTTCAATATGCTATACATGAATTATGATCAGTTTCTTTTCTACTACATCAGGATAAGACTAATGTTTTAAGATTTATTTGTTCTTATAAAGTTAATTTTGATACTAGAATAAAGAGAGTCTTATTGATATCTTCGACTATTATTTGGGTTTGGATTGGTAGCTAATTCTCCATTAGAATTCTTTATTATTTTACAAATATATTCTTAACCTAAAGATATGTTAATCTTTGCCTATATAGTGTTTTCATGCACATGGTTTGGGGAAATGGTTCTGCGAACTCCACCAAGATCAAAGACGATAAAATAAAAGCGGTTGCCAAGTTGTATTCACTCGAGACAAAGTCTATAGTAAGCGTAGTAGGTCGATCCATGCCCACCGGTTCAACTCCGATGAACAAGAGATCTCTTTCAAGTATTCTAGATCAGCTGTTTCGGTTAGTCTTTCATATATCCTTCCTCTGAAATTTTATAGAACCAAGTATAGGTGTACGAAGACATAGTTTCATATATTTTTGGAACCTGCGTTCCACCTTGCAAACAACCATGTAGGGTGTTTATATTAAACTCCTTGCGTTTTCTATATTCCTAAATGTTTTCTATAGATTTCTTGCTATAGTCATTTCCTCAACTTACACTTGGCCTTACGCTTCTCTTCTAACAAATATGAAGTTCGTACCAACAAATCCTAGGAAGGATTCTCCGTTTCTGGCCTGCTCGAAAAGTTAAAAAATGTGGGACAACTCATGGGTGTTGATTTCCTTCTCATTGACGAAAAGGTTCCTCAATCTCCATTCTCCTCTTGATTCATTCTTANTTAAACTCCTTGCGTTTTCTATATTCCTAAATGTTTTCTATAGATTTCTTGCTATAGTCATTTCCTCAACTTACACTTGGCCTTACGCTTCTCTTCTAACAAATATGAACTCCGTACCAAGGCCTGCTCAAAAAGTTAAAAAATGTGGGACAACTCATGGGTGTTGATTTCCTTCTTATTGACAAAAAGGTTCCCTCAATCTCCATTCTCCTCTTGATTCATTCTTAATTATGTACCTACCCTTTTGTTAATATTTCCCTCTTTTCCAATCTACTTTGATGCAAGGCTTTTTTACCTCACCTACCTTCCTAAATTCGAACATGCTCTGCGTGATGGAGCTATGTATATAATATCTGCCTTTGACGTCACTAGAAGCAACACCCATTTCAAATTGTCGGATTTCCACTTTTCTATACGGTTTACAACAGCCACTTTTTTTGAAGAGGTAGAAGAGTATTTTTGTGTTATTCCAAAAGAGTTTTTCCGCTTAAGGACTCATGAAGAGTTAGTGTCGCTGGCGAACACCAATACGGAGCTCCCAGGTTTGTCTAAGTTTTGTAGTTCCAAATATGTAGATAATCATTGAAAAATTTCTCAATTTCGTTGCATCTATAGTATATTTTCTTGGAAATTAAATGTTAAACTATATGGTTTTGCTCTTATTTGATGTCATGGGCGAAGTAGTTTCCACCAAAACTAATGGGATGTCACAAACTTTGGAGAAGATCTTAGTCCATCTGTGTCTTGAAAGGTTTTCCCTCACTGTCTTTCATCAAATTCTCACCATATAGAACTTCTCCTCTCCATTTATGCATTTTACTACCTTCACCACATGTTGCCTTTTGTTATAGTGGTCAGAATGTCCGTCTAAGTGCATCTGACGACCATGCAACCTCATTGGAGAAGGTCTTTAGCAAGAATGATGAGGGGACTTATATACTCTTAGCGACCAATATAAACCCAAAGATCTTTGCAGGTGAAACAGTTCATGTTCATAATTATTTGACGTCATTAAAATGTGCACTTTGTTTTCAAATATTATGTCATTTCTAACCCAACCATACTCTTCAGGTGTACTTTATCTTAATGCTATGTCTGGGACCAAGTTTTATTCTGATGGAGACTTGACAACAACACAAGAGTTCGCTGAAAGGTATTGGAAGAGTTGTTTTGAAATCATGTGTATTTGACTCACACATTCAATCTTAATATTCAACCTACACCAACCCCTAACAACACCACCAAACAGGTTGAAGGGGAGAGCCATTTACACAACCATCACCAAACACAAACAAGGTCAAAGATGCAGACACTGTTAGAACACGAAACAGATACTCAACTATGAGTTCCACATTTAGTTCCCCACAGAACATCAATGTTTGTAAATAAAATCGGCCCCAACAAAAGCTCCCCAAAACTATTTAAAAAGAGCAAAAACAGAACTATTTCAAAATTAATACAAACGCAAAAAAAAACTAACAAAAAAAAAGAAAACAAAAATCACAATTAATCAAAACAAAAACAGAAACGGCCCTAATGAATCAAAAAGATAAAACAAAACTGACCTCCAAAAAATAACAATTAATTAATTAGAGAATCAAAGGTAAGAAGACACTTAAATAATTTGAAAACACAACTCGAATTAACAGTTCCGTTCAACGAAGAAACCAGGGAAGAACCAATTACCCACAAGCAATGGGAAGCCAAGGCAAAATCAACCAAACAAGCAAGAAAATAATACTGTTCAGCATCGATACAATGGATGGTTTAACTTTAAAATTTGAGCTCCAATCCTTCTACTGTCCTCTAGATCGAAAAATGAATTAACTCTTTCCCGTTCAAATAGAGATAATATTATTAGGCCTGAAGAGATAATTAACTCCTTCCTATTCAAATAGAGATAATATAACATCCTCAAATAAATAAAATCCATTGTTGACCCAATAGACCACTAGATTTTAAGGCTAGAATTGATATTTGGGCCCAATCAATGTAACAAAATAAAAAACCCACCAAAAAGCCAAATGTAAGAAATCTGAAAACATTATTAAAAATTAAACAAACTCAAACTCCCAAAGTAAGCCAATGAGGAAATCATTGACAAACAATCCTCACACATTGAGGGGGGTGTATTGAAACAATGATTTTGGAGGATTCTATAGGATTTAGTAAATTTGGAATTTTGATAGATTTTAGGGAAGTTGATATGATTTATTGTAAAATTCTTTCAAATCCCACCTAAAACCATGAGATTTGAAATTCTGTATTTTTAACAAAACAAATTCTCTCAAATCCTCTATAATTCCTAAAACTTATTAAAATCCAAATCCACAAACTGTTTTGAATAACAGTGAAATTTAAAGTGGATTTTTAAATCATCAATTCAATAACAGTGGATTTCAGAAGACTTTTTAAAATCCAAGATTGAATAACATAGGATTTAGGATTTGTAACTTTTATACAAATCACCAAAAATGTCAAGTTGAATACACCCCCCTAACCTCCCCTGAGTTAAATACAATAAACAATCAATCTAACCAAACACAAAAAAAAAGGAAAAAAAAAACCAAAAAAACAATTACAACCACAAATCAACATATACAATAAAACCTATTTTAAAAACATGAAATACAAAACCAAATTTCAAAATAAACACAACTAATTACTAACAAATTTGTAAAACTTCTCAATATAATCTACTTAATGCAAAAAACACCAAATAAAAACCAAAACCACAATATAAAAAGAAAAATACTTAGGTTCACCCCTAGGGGTGAACCTCTCCATTCACCCCTTCTTCTCTCAGCCAATCAGAATCTTCCATCTAATATTTCATTTAAAAAATAAATCAAAATTAAATTAAAAAGCAAATCAAATTAAGGAAACAAATTCTGTATACTTTTACTTAAGGAAATTTAAATATTAGCTTGGTTTAGATTTTTAAAATTAGAATAAAATTATATGTCGGTTTGGGTTTACAAATGAATTGGTTAGGGTTTAGATTTTACAACTAAAACGAAATTATATGTGAATTTGGTTTTACAAATGAGGTGGTTAGGGTTTAGATTTTACAATTAGAATGAAATTATATGTCGGTTTGGGTACAAATGAGATGGTTAGGGTTTAGATTTTACAAGTAGAACAAAATTATATGTCGGTTTGGGTTCACAAATGAGATGTTAGGGTTTAGATTTCACGATTAGAACAAAATTATATGTCGGTTTGGGTTCACAAATGAGATGGTTAGGGTTTAGATTTTATATATGTTGGTTTGGGTTTATTAAAGAGCGGTTTAAATTTTTTTAATTTTATAATAATATATACAGATTTTATTTCCTTATCTTATAAGGGGGTGAATGGAGAGGTTCACCCCTAGGGGTGAATGGAGAGGTTCACCCCTAGGGGTGAACCCAAGTATTGTTCATATAAAAAACAACAGAAACAAAGAAAAGAAAGTGAGTAGCAGATACAGACGAAAATTTAAAATACTAAAAAATTGTTTAAAAAAGAAACAAAACAAACCATAATCTCACTACAAGAGAAAAAAAAATTAGACTAAATTAGCTGAAAAACATAGAGGGAAAAATAAACCAACAAAAGAGCAAAACAAATTAACAAAAGAGCAAAAGAAAACATACTAACAACATAACCTTACGAAAAGAGGAAAATACATAACAAAAAAAATAAATTAACAAAACAACCGAAAAAAACACCCTCATCTAACTTCCGCGCGTAGCGCGGGTCAATTGCTAGTTATTACAATAAAAAGGATTAAGGTCAATGAGGAGAAAAAATAAAAGCTTACCCAAGTAACAACAATGATCAATATGTTTTGTGTAGATTTTTTCTGAAGAAATTGAATATTTTAATATGTAGTAGAATTTAAATCTAATATTTGAATATTTTATTGTTGAAAAGAGGAATTAAGCAAAGTTTACTTACAAATTTCAACAACTCTAACCAAAAAAAGAAAAAGAAAACAAAACATGTAAACGAAAGCAACGTGATAAGGAAGTTGGAGAGAAGAAGAATCGAACATAGACAAGCTATATAATTATATGATACATAGCCAACTGACCTACCTAATCTTTTAAAGTTGTAGTCCTAAATTTTTTGATATATTGTGTGGCCTAAAGCAAATGCTTTGGCTGCTTTATGGGTGGGCCGGGCCTGGACAAAATATCCGGACCTGAAGATCTGAAATGAATCCGGCTTGAAATATCCGATCTGAATTCAAATTTAAACTTTAAAAACATTCAAACATATTTTAAAAGTCAGAATTTTAGTTACCCAAAAAACTCCAACCCGAACCCCAAATGGATACCTAAAAAGTACCCGAATCTAACTAGCCTATTAACACCTTTTTACTTAGTTTTGTGGTATTTCATTGACTTTTGAGTATTTTAAATAGTTTGAGTAGTTCTATTACCGATATTTTTTTGTTAATTCATATATTTTGTGTAGTTTGGGTCTTTTTCTTATAGGGGTTATGAATAATTTGGATAATTTTGAGAAATTTTGGATATTTCAGGATTTTTTCTGGTAATTTTGGATGTTTTTGATAATTTTGGATTTCAACTATAAAGTAAATTAATATATAGATGAAATTGTTCAACTTATGAATAAAAATTATTAATGGGATAAAAATTCCACATCAAATATAAAGATAAGTGGTAAGTGAAACATATATTATTTAAAAAATAACAGTGTAACAGAATTATTTTTTGGAAAATAATAACATTTACTTAATATACATCAAAATTTGAATATATAATTTCATACAATTTTTGGTTGAAATGCATAATTATAGAAAACAAATAAATATTTAAAATATTTAAAGTTGAAAAATAAAAAATAGCTTAACTTGATATCTTTTAAAGAATACGATAAATATTCACCATTGCAAAAAATTATAAATATACCAATTTGATATATTTAAATATATCCCCTATATATTAATAGGGAAGCACACTCTTGAAAAAGCTGATGTGTCGCCGCCAGAGAGCTCTGTGAGTTTTTTTAGCAAAATACCCTTAAATTTTCTACTTAATTACATTAACATGCCATTATATTTTCAAAAAAACAATTAACTGAATAATAATTAGATATCTCATCATTTCTCACACATATTTATATAACACATAATAAAATTAATCCCCTATATATTAATAGAGAAGCACACTCTTGAAAAAGCTGATGTATCGCCGCCAGAGAGCTCTGTGAATTTTTTAGCAAAATACCCTTAAATTTTTTACTTAATTACATTAACATGCCATTATATTTTCAAAAAAACAATTAACTGAATAATAATTAGATATCTCATCATTTCTCACAAATTTATATAAGACATAATAAAATTAATTAAATAATTACATACTATTTTAAGGCAAAATTTCACTAAAGTTTACTTACAAATATACAAGTCAAAGTTAAATTTCACTTACAAATATATAAGTCAAATTTATATTGATTTTATATTGATTTCTCAAAATCAATATAAGTTAAATATTCTAAAAAGGCTATCATATCAATTAATATAAAGTTAATAAAAATAAAAAACATATAACTTATTAACAAAATCATATAAAAAATAATGTTATATTTTTATGTTAGTATTATTACCATAATAGTTTAAATAACAAGCTTTCAATAGTTATTATAATTAATTATAAAAGAAGTATATTACCCCTTAATTATCTCCAACTCATTAAAAGAAACTTAATTTCCAATAAATATAGATTTATATATATTCATAAATAAATATAAAAATGACAACAAATTAGGGGATATCATGATGTGTGATTATTTTTATATATCTAAGTATGTCAACTAATTAATCTCAACATTTAGTGTGATTATTTATTAAAAATAGAAATATTGATAACCCAATAGGAATATATGTTCTAACTGTACATTCATCTATGTGCTATTAAAAAGGAATGAGACAATAACTCTTATCATTATAAATAAACTTAGTACCCAAAAAAAAACATAATATATTTAAAATGAGTGGTTATTAGATTATGCAAAATTGTTATAGTTACTCGATTAACCATAAATATAATTTTATTTTTAAAGCACACAAAAATATATATTGCCATAAATTGTAAAATTTTATAAATATTTTCTTTACCACATTCATATATTTCACATGTGAAATGTATTCTTACAAGAATACGTTGATTTTGGAATTTCATTAATTTTTTCATAATAGTTCTTTTGGTAATAATCCGTCATTTATAAAAAATATTAACAAACTGACTAACTCACAAGATTTAAATAGCCTAATCAAAAATATTAAATCAATAAATTAGATTATCTTCAGAAAATTTAGTTTAGAATCTGATTGTTACTAACATATAATAAAATTAATTAATTAAACTACCGAGTAATTTAGTATATGTGGTTATGGTTACATAAGAAACATGCAAAATTGTTATGATTACAAAATAAAACATAAGAGATATGAATTTGTTTTTTAAACCATACAAAAGACATGTTGCAATAAATAGTAACATTTATCAATATTTTTTCTACCATAAAACCTCTTACACATTCAAAGATTTCACGGGTGAAACGTATTTTTTACACAAAAAATGCAGCTTTGAATAAATAAATAAAAACTTTAGTTAGATATTATGTTTGACACAAATAGATATTGGTTATAGGATAATAATTTTACTTATAATAATTTTCTTTAAATCGTTTTACTTGAATATTACCTAGTTTAGAATATTTTACTTGATTGAAAATTATCTCTAATATTGTTATTTGATTGAAGAGGATTTTTTATATATTAATAATTTGGTCATATTATGGTATGAGTTATGGTAGACGACGAGTTGAATATAGAGAATTTGTTAAAAATGCCCCTTTTGATATACCCCTTTTCAAAAATACCCTCTTTTCTGGCCATTTTTATTTATGCCCTCTTTTAATTTTTAATGACCATTTTACCCTTAGATGAAAATTATTTTATTCAATAAAAAGAAAAACAAAATTTTCCCGCCAAAAAATTTCCGACATATTTTCCCGCCAAAAATTTTTCAAAAAAATTTTCCCGCCAAAAATTTTTTTGTCAAAAAACTTTTGATAAAAAATTTCGAAAAAAAAAATTTTCCCGCCAAAATTTTTCCCGCCAAAAAAAATTTACAAGGTTTTTAAAAGGTTTTATAAGGTTTCTACCTTATAAAAGCCTTATAAACACCTTGTAAAGGCTTTTACAAGATTTTTTAAAGAGTTTTAAAAGGTTTTTTAAACAACTTGTAAACGCTTTTACAAGATTTTTAAAAGGTTTTTAAAAGGTTTTAAAAGGTTTTTAAAAGGTTTTTAAAAGGTTTTCAAATGGTTTTTAAAAGGATTTTTAAAAGGTTTTTAAACACCTTCTAAACCCTTTTACAATGTTTTTAAAAACCTTGTAAAAGTTTTTATAAAATTTTTAAAAGGTTTTTAAACACCTTTTAAATGCTTTTAAAAAGTTTTTAAAAGCGTTTACAAGGTGTTTAAAAACCTTTTAAAGCATTTACAAGCTTTTTAAAAGCATTTACAAGGTTTTTAAAAGCGTTTACAATGTGTTTAAAAACCTTTTAAAAACCTTGTAAACGCTTTTAAAAGTTTTTTAAAAGCATTTACAAGATTTTTAAAAGGTATAAATTTCAATATTTTTGGCGGGAAAATTTTTTTTTTGGCGGGAAAAAATAATTTTTTCGGGAAAAATTTTTGATTTTGGCGGGAAAAAAAATTTTTGGCGGGAAATTTTTTTGGCGGGAAAATATTTTCGATTTTGACGACTGTACATTCTTGCTGTCACTCAAAAAGGGTAATTTGGTCATTTTGTATATAAAGAGGGTAATTTTAAAAATGGTCAACATGAAGGGGTATTTTTAAAAAGAGATATGGAAAAAGGGGCATTTTTGAGAATGCCCCTTGAATATATAGTGAAAATGATTAAATAAGGTTTGATACCTCTAAATATTTTCAAATTTGATTTTTTTTTTATTTGTGATTAAATTACGACATAAATTCAGCCATGTTAAAGGTAATTTTTAGTTTTATTTTGTACATGTATGAATTTGTGAGATGTTAATGATTTTCTTCTATTCTATAACATGAATATTTTTCTCCAGTTTTTTTTTTTTTTTTTTTTTTNTTTGGGAATGTGAATAGATTAGAAAATTAATTGTATAGGAGAACTTTTCAAAAAGTAAAATACCGATTCGATCGATTTACGTAGACTTGGCTCCATCTTTCTCTTTTACTATTTGTTTTCCCTAATTAATAGCAACATCTACTTTTATCATGTATGGAGCATATTTATTGCGAGTGTTGCTGACCAAAAAAAACAAAGAAAGAGACGACTGGTTTATCATTTTTATGAGTCATGAAATGTGGTGTCTTGTTTATGGTTTCTTGTATTCTCACATTCCTCGTTCTCAGCCATGTTAGAGGTAATATTTTAGTTTTATTTCGCATTATCAATTTTTTTTTATCTTAATTAATACAGTTTTGTAACCTGATTATATATTTGTCGTTGGTATATATATAATAACACAAATAGAGGTGGAATCCAAAACAAAGTGGGGATGCGACATGAACAGAAAATTTCCTGGAACATGTGGAACAAATGGGAAGAATCAATGCATAAGCGACATCAAAAAAATACCTGGTGCGCCGAAAGATCTTGTCGCACGTTGCGAATGCTCTGCCGCTTTTGTCTGGAAGGGTAAACCTGCCGAGCGTTTATGTAAATGTCAATATGATTGTTAAGAAGTTCTTACTATAAATATTACCATAACCACAAAAAAAATCTCTTTACTAATAAAAATAAGTGAGAAGCTACAAAGAGATTTTGGTGTTTTTGGTGTCCAGTTAAATATTTTTCATTGCAGAATACTTTTAATAAGTTTGTTCTTTTTTTTTTTGTTTTTTAACATCGCATGATGAATGTTACTACAATTCTCGTGTAACTCCTAGCGTCTATTTTTCAGATCGTTATATTGTATGGTAAGATCTTAGCAGTTCGAATTAAAGCTTCAAACTTTCTTTGGAAATCATGATCTACTACTCAGTTAAAAAATCACAAATATCCACGTACGGGACATTCTTCCCAATGTTTAGTCTATCGCACAACACTAAAAAGTTAGCCAGAAGAAGAAGATGAATCAAATTTCAACCTTCAAACAAACAAAAAGATATGTATATGAATTTTGGAGTCTTCCAGCAAAGTTGCAATATCTCATCTTCTCATGTTTAGATTGTCTCTGCTTCTGTCTGTGATTGTTTCGCATCACATAAAAAACACAACTGCTTTTGAAGTGGAAGATGTCACTATTTGTGATATCGATGATCGATCAAGCAGCTTCATAGAAGAGAATCTCTGGCCGAACCCTTCTTTCTCCACAGATTCTGACCAGACTCTTCCAGTTACCAACACCCTATGCCATCACCACACATATCAATAATGTCTCACCTATTTAAGTTCAAAACTCAACTCATAAGAGACAAAAAACAATTGTTTCGTCTTACCTCTTCTGCTAAAGTTCCATGTCTGAGACTGACCCATCGGTTCCGTTTATAAGCCATGCAGATGTGTTTTCCTTCTTCACCATAACCAATCTGCATTTTCCATATTCCGAGACTGTAACAGAGAAAAGATACAGAAGAACAATAGCACAAATACTTGTGACCCCATTTAAGATTTTACCATTGAAACAAGCCGATACTTAGTCTTTGGTTCTTCTAACCCTTCGTATAGCCTGCTGATATCTATCTCCCAGTCCAGAGCATTTGTTGTTTCAGATATTTCTGTTTCCGTTTCATTCTTCTCCCATTCCAACACTAATTTTGCAAACACACAAAAACAGCAACACCGTTTGATCATACCACAATAAATGAAATGAGCAGATAAGGTCACAATCATCGTCAAAACTTTACCAACTGTGAAGATAGGCGGGAATCTGCTTATAGTGTGGTGAACAAAGTTTGTCTTTCCACAGCCTCCTGTTTTAACATCACATATCATTTCATCTTCCATGCGGATCACTTTAAGGATGTCCTCAAACTTCATATTCCCAAAAGCACACTGCAAAGATATATCATCACAGAACAGCTTTTAAGGAGTAGTACCAGTTTCTGTAGGAAAGACAGATGGAAATAAATGAACATACCTTTATGTTTCTGATAGAATTTGCAACCATTACAATTCCATAAGAACTTTGCTCTGGATAATT
>NC_025689.1:23888075-23899323 GCF_000633955.1 Camelina sativa
AAGGATGTCCTCAAACTTCATATTCCCAAAAGCACACTGCAAAGATATATCATCACAGAACAGCGTTTAAGGAGTAGTACCAGTTTCTGTAGGAAAGACAGATGGAAATAAATGAACATACCTTTATGTTTCTGATAGAATTTGCAACCATTACAATTCCATAAGAACTTTGCTCTGGATAATTTGGCTCCCTTCTGCACCTTTTACAGCTTATTCTTTCATATTTCTCCAACGTAAAAAGACGAGTTACCAAGCTTTCTCTTTCTGGAGTTTTCCACCAATGCCAAAACTCAAGGATCGCGACGACTACCTCAGCAGCATCACTTGACTGAAAAGTGTAAAAAAAGAACAGAATGACATTTAAGAAAACAGTGAGAAAGTTTTAGAAGCTTTTATTTATCCGCACAAACCAGGGAATAAACTTCTTCTAAGGAAGCAAGTAAGTTGCTCAGTAGGTAACTGTCCATCTTCTTTTATCTGCTCCGAGACAACAGCAGAAAAGAAATCTTTTAGTGCACAAGGAACTTGTTCTTCCAGGTTGCCATGAAATGGTTGCCGATTGTGCACCAAATCCTCTCGAAGAACCTTAATGTTCAAGAGTGCCTGCAGTATCATAATTTGTTAAAGGAAATAAGTAAACAAAATACTATATATATGTATGATAACAACGAATGAGCTGAATCAGAAGAAGAGAGCTCAATGTTTTGAATCTTATCGTTGTTGGTGTCTGCATTACCTTCAGCGTCATGTCAAGGGCTGAATTGTATCTCGTTGCTTCTTCATGTGCTGACTCCAAATGTCCAGACAGTAAATGTTCTCCAGGCACGTTTTGCTTATCTTGAAGATGGCAAATGAAAGAAATAAGAAACTATGCATCTCAAAAACAACAGAGTTCAAAATATTCATCAACTGAGAAATAACCTTTAGTAGATTCCTGTTGACTTTCAGTGTTGGATGAAGTTTCCAATCGACCCCTTTCACTTGAAAGAGTATCTTCTGGTTCCATAGAATCTTCCGTTGTTTTTGGTGATAAAGAAGTAACTTCCGGTTCAAGGTTGAGAGAAGATTCGCTGGACATATGTAAAGATCACGTTTTGCTCAGAGAAAACCTACAAAGAATTTACAACTTGCGAAACGAGTCTTGAAAAATCAAAGTTCTCATCTAAAGGAGTGTGACTTACTGTTCAACATTCTGATCAAGAATTCTAGACATGCTCGCTAAAGTTCTCTGTTACACCATGAAGGAGAAGGACATTAATTCTTACAACTGAGTAATTAAAAATTTCGTGGAAGCAAATAGAAAATTTGAATTTTAGCGACCTTTTTGCTTTTACTCTTCTTGTTGTTTGACTCTGACTTCTTCCCCTTCTCCTGTTCGGCTTGTGCTGCTCGTAACTTGCTTTTGGCATCCATATCTACAACTCCATCCAATTCATCCTAGACGAAGAGACATAATTATAATATTAGGTACAAATCAAAGAAAATATCAGAGACGCGTTTTCAATAATTAAAGTTACAAACCAACCCGCAGGAAACGTTTCAACAGGTGAAGGATATAAGAGCGGTAGTCAAAAGCAGAAAGCCTAACAAGGTCGTTTAGCAAATTGATCCTCGAATTTTCAACCAGTAAAATCTTTGTATCAGCTACAGGAACCTGCAAGTCAATATATACGTTGAGGTGACAATTTATGTTATTCTGTTGTAAAATTAAAACTTAGATCAGGATAGAACCTTGTTGGTGACCACTGATTTCAGAAGGTCTATGGACTTCAATACTATATCATCATTGAGATTTTTATGCCCATGTATGAGAGTCAGGCAATCTTCTAGATCGGGGAAATCAAATGTCGGATGTGATGCTCCTTCGAGAACATCTCGTACTGCACATAAGTACAGTTTTGTGGTGTGAGAATCTCCGGCGTCTATCATAAGACGCTCGTCACATTTATCGCATAGAAGAGATGCATATGAGTTCCATTGATTTTCTGGAACATTTTTTCTCCTTTCATCTTCCAGTATACATAAGTTTTTAGCGTCAAAAAGAGCAGTATCATAACTCAGGATCTGCAACTTCTTTGCATATTTGATTCCCAAAGTCGTACATGTGAAGTGAATGGCTCTCAGAGCAGCAACCCATATTTCAAGATTGTGTGCCCTGATAGATCTGGGAAATTCAAAGCTCTCATCTATCAAAGGGTAGTCTAGCAACCAGGTTATGATATCATCGCCCTGAGGATGCGTCTTGGTGTAGTGAACACTGTGATCACAAACATCTATCGTCCCTTCATCATCAAATGGAGCAATCTTTCCTCTGAGCAGTCTTTTATCCAGAAGCATAAATGAAAACTCATGGTCAAGCTGGATCTTTTCCTTAACTCGCAAACGAACCAATAAACTGTCTGTTGCGTTGGAAAGCAGTTGTGTACCATCAACCCTTTCAAACTTAATGCGTTTGAGAAGTTGTAGAATTTGATGGAGTTGATGACATTCCAAAAAGCAAATACTCTGAGGCGTTTCCACTAAGCGGCAATCGGAGGTAAGAGTCTGCTCGGAAATTTCAAACTGTGCAAGATGCTTAACCGTAAACTGCATCATCCAATCTCGAATGCTACAAGAGAGAATTCTCCGCTCGCGGAACGAAACAAGGAGAAACTGGATTTCTTTGAGTAACTTACTGCGTTCTTCGTCTGAAGCTAAAGGCCAGTTTTTGGACCATCCATTCTCATATACAAACTCTTTCACAAATTCGAGCTGCGTCTTGATCATTTCAGCGGCAGCTACTGCATCAACAGGTTCCCAACCTGCAACCGATATCATAGCAGCCCAGACTTCATCTACCCTCTGCGCCATAAGCTTTGTCGTAGAAGGTTTGAATTTTGCAGCATGTTCTTGTTCAAGATGATTCTTAAACTTTTTAGGATAATAGAACTTGTGCGAACAAGATCGACACAGCCAGAATTTCCATTTTCTGTTTATCTTTGCAGAATCGACAACTTGTTCCAAAGCATCTATACCCTCTCTGCCATATAATCTCTCAACATAAGCTTTAAGTTTTGCAGTGCTTACTTTCATGAAGTTCCTTTTACTCTCAGCATCCATACTCGCCCAATACGACCTCAATCTTTTACCCGCAGCAGTATGCGGGTCACTCCTTACACTGTCTTGAATTCTTTTTGACTCCCTAAGTTTTGGTTTAGACTCTTCTGAAGTAACACCAAGGAGGATCATTGACTCTGCCGCTTGGACTACATTCTCAAGAGAAGTTTTAGTATTTGCCTCGCTCAAGCTCAAACCACCAAAAGAATCAAGAAAAGATAAGCCTTCTTTTGCAATGGTCAGAGCTTTCCTGCAAAACGATGCTGAGCCAAGCAGTTTAGCCAATTCTAACAGTGCAATCGCAGAGTAAGCGTGTACACCGCAATCTTGAGAAAAGCATTCAACAGAAGCCAAAAAGAATGGGAATTTCATGTCACTGTTCTCTGTTTTAGTCGCTTGTTCGAAGAAGAAAGAACCTTGCAAGTAATGAACCATTGTTGGAACCTTTTCTTTCCCACGAATCAAAATCGAATCCTCAATTGCCTCCAATGCCTTGACGTGATCTCCTTGGTCGAAGTAACCTTTAACAAGTTTCTTGAGTTGTGCTTCCTCAGGATCTTCGAGTAATAGAGAAAGACAAGCCTTCATGTTTCGAGAAAGAGTAACGAACGATTCTCCTCAAGGATCTTGCGATTACTTTGCTCTGTACTCCTCTATGGTTTTGAAAAATCAAACGGAGACGATAACAACAACAAGATGGAAGCTTTTTTATCACGTGTGATCCACGTTACGCGAGTTGGCGAAGCTTTATATCACGTGAGATCTACGTGACAAGAGAAACCCAAATATCGTGGTGTCGTCTTTTTCGAACAACTCTTCTTCTATATATCTCAGTGGGGAATTCTATCGAACAACTTGCGTGCATTCTCTGTTTTTTACGATTTGAATTCATCTTCCCCGGAACTAACAGAGACAAACCAGAAATTGTGCCTATTAACAGACGAAAACCCACAAACTGTCTGAAATATTTCCAAGTTGGAGATGATCAAAATCGGTCGCTATGTTGTGTAAAAGAAAGAAAAACAAACAAACCCATAAGTCCGTCCGTCCACATTGGTTTGGCTTTTCTATATTTGCAATTACATTTCTTAGTAATTTTTTTTTTTTTTTGTGCGAAAGTAATTATTCACTAGGTACTAACCCCTGGAGAAACGCGGGTTGAACATTTTTTTAATAAAAAATTTGTAATAATTTATTTTATTATTATGTTATTTATAATAGTTTGTGATTAAAAATTTGGTTTGCTTATATTATAATTTTTGTATTTTAAAAAATGTTTATTGAAAACCTGTCAAAAAAACATTTGTATGTAATGAATAAAATTGTTTAAACATTTGCAATTAAACACAATCCTTACTAACATGTAAAAAAGAGCAACTAAATATAGCTAGTAAAAGTTCTAAAAAGTCTCTTGGGAAACAACATTCATTTTTTTTATGTGGCTTCCTTTTGTGTCTGTAATAATTTTAAGTTTTTAACCTGTGGTGGAAATTTTTTTTGATAAAATTTGTAGCAGTATATTTTATTTGATTTGATTTTTAAAATCTTACCTGTTAATTTTTTTTTAAGTACGATTAGTTTTGATTCTAATAGATTTTTTTTTTCTTTTCTACAATTTATTTTATTTGATGTGTCCTCGATTTTCATTTTTTAAGAAATTTTCTTTATTTAATTAATTAATTAATCTTAATTACGTTTTTTAATGGCAATTGAATGTATTTTTTACACATTTAAGGTTAGTTTTATATTTGTACTTCTAATTTAATATAGTAGGATAAAATTTGTAGTTGTAGATTTTATTTGATTAGATTTTTAAAATCTTAGCTGTTAATTTTTTTTAATACAGATTAGTTTGATTCTAATAGTTTTTTTTTTACTTTTCTACAATTTATTTTATTTATTGTATCCCTGATTTTCGTTTTTTAATTAATTATATTTATTTAATTTATTTATTAATTTTAATTAAGTTTTTATAATGGTAATTGAATGTAATTTTTTACACATTTAAGGTTAGTTTCATATTTGTACTTCCCAATTAATATAGTAGAATTAGTAAAAAAACCAAATTATGAACACAAGTTTGTATATTTATTAGTGGAATGAAAATTTTTATATTTTATCATCTAAAAATGAGATTTAGTGGTATTTTGAGAAATTTTTATGAGATTCTTATGAATTATGTATTTTTTTTTCTTTTTCTTTTGTGGGATGTGAATAAATTAGAAACTTAGATAATTACTGAACATTTAATCAATTGGATTTCAACAGGATTCTAGCCAAATGAACGGATCTTCTACTGTTATTGAAATTTAAGTGACATCACAAATACATGGTGTTACTTTAATACAAGAAGACTAGAAGAAATTGCTAAATCGCACATAGAACTTTAGTAAACTGGTGAGTAGGAGATATAAACAAAACCGAAAACCATAACAAAACAGATTTAAGAAATAAACAAGGATCTACACTACACAAACAAGAATTAAATAACTAATAAGGTCATTAATAAATGCATACACCAGATCAGAGTAGTCATACATGCATGGTAGATAGATAATTAGATTATCCTAAACATAGATATAAAGCGTTCACACTTCACATCACATTCAATCTCTATGCAGAAAACAGACTAGTCATACATGCATGCAGGGCATGGTAGATAATAAAAGGTTATCCTAAACATAGATAGAGCGTTAACTTCACATTCGATCTCTAACGCATAAAACAGATTAGGTAAGTCATACAGACGGAGAAAGGTAGCTCAACAGATACCCTAAAAGAAGGGGTGGTTTTTGATGGCGTTACCAACTTCGCACTCCATCTCTACATTCAAAGTATATCTTCATCGTCCAAGTAACCCTCCTGAATTTCAGCTAAAGGCATTGACTGAGCAATGCCCCTCCATGCGTTCAAGGTCATGACCCAACCTTGAAATACAAAACAAGCAAAGTGTGTAAATCACGTTAGTTATAACTTATAAATATTATAAACCATTAGGTTATAGTCAATGTATAGTACGACATCTGACATCATCAGTTAAGAACGCCTAATGAGAGTGTCATCCGCATCTATTTTATCCCATGCATTAGCACCGACAATAAGCAATATTTTTTTACTTACGCCATTCTGATAGATTTTTTGATCCACGCGGGTCTAGAACCTGCAGCTGTGCTCGCACCATAACCAGCTCACCCGTCAATAAGTTTTCCCCTTCAGCTAAATGCACATAGCTGGCTGATTGGCCCTCTGCGCTAGAGTCTCTCTTTGGATGCGGTTATAGAGTCCTGTAAAACATTATTTGTCCACTTGTTAGAAAGAGTTACGGAAAACAAAAAGAAACATTCATAGACTCACCATTTTTTTTCTCCCATTTGAAAGGTTTTTGAAACGTAATCACTCTGTTTCAGAAGAGAGAAATCCCGAACACCCCAAGAGAATTTGTGAAAAGGGAGGTTTTCAGCAGCAGCGACGGGTGATAGAGCAATCTTCACATGAGCACCAAAATCATGTTCTTCTCCCTGTAAGATGTATCCATTGGCAGGGTCACTGAAGGCCTCAACTGGAAGAACTTGAGAAAGTACTCCCCAGACCGTTCTTGAACAACCAAATTTCTTTACTTCCACATCTACATGTTAATATGTTAAGGATGTTATACTTATACATATATCAGTGATGCATTCATAAAATATATATTTGTTCATATGAGAGAGAGATACAAGGGTATGTGCATACGAACCTTGAACTGAAAAGTACTTGTTCTCTTTCTTGTTAAAGACAAAGAAAGAGAGATAAGCGTAGACCTCCGTGGGTGGTGCTGATGTGGATGAGAGGCAGCTCTTGTCAAGTTCCACATACATTGAGACAAAGCCCCTTCCGTTGTCTTCTTCGTTACCTTTAGGGTATACAACCAATCTCCTGATTTTCATAATTTTGAGATAGATGGGTTACTACAAAAAGCCAAACTTTCTTACTTATAGTGATGAAAGATATGAAATTTTTAGTTTAGAACAAGACCACATACCAACTGTATCCACCAGACGAGAAAACAGATGATTCGTTTCTGTTGTTGTTGACAGTAGTAAGCTGAGAAAGCTTGACAATAGAAGCATAAGGAGGAAGATGATCTCTCCAGCTCCTCAAAACTGCAACATCTGGTAGACTTGAACCCCTCTACACAACAACAGAAGAGACGGTTTTTTAATAATTTTTTTTCCCAAATACTAATCAAACCACACAGAGCTACAACAAGTTCTGTACTTCTTTTCTTTAATAGTAAGAAGAAGAAGAAGTTGAAAGCTTGAGAAAAAAATTACAACGAACCTGTGGGAAAGAAGAAGAAGGAGGATGATTCTGTCTCCAAGTACTCATCATAGCTTTAACATCCCGGTTTTTAATTGGGAATTGGGCTGGTCTGTTTTCTTTTCAAGCCCATTAAGGCCCAAGAAGAACAAGTCACAAGAACGACAAGGTTTATTGTGTGTAATTGTGGGACGACATACTATTTCCCCCTCGGAACTATCATATTGTTCTAGTTCCCCATCGATCTTTGATATCTTACCAGTTCTTCTTCAGACTTATATTGTCCGTCTATATCCCCCGAATCGATACATCTCCACCTATTTTCCCATCGAACTGGGTTTACACGGTTTTGGGACTAAACCCGATAAAAACCCATGTTAAACCGGTATAAAACCAATTGATAACCCGGGTAACATATACAACCCGACCCGACTTCTTCTTCTTCTATTTTAAATCGAGAACTCCAAATTGACAACTAAGAACCCTAAATATCAAAATTCCAAACGAAATCTCTCTCTCTCTCTCTCTCTCTCTCTCTTTCTCTCAAAATCATGAGTGGTTCTTCGAGCTGTTCGTCAAATGTCCGCGAAAGAGGAAGAGTTGTTGGTATACCTAAGAGATGTTGGTGTGGAGAAGAAATTGTGGCCAAAAATTCGAAATCCAAGCATAATCCTTGTAGAAGATACTTTCATTGTGGGTATGCAGCTGTAAATAAGGTAATAAAAGGTTGAAGTTTAGTCTTTGGCTTATGTGATAAGGTACTTTTGAATAACCAAACCAATTGTCTATGGTCTAGCTTATGAATGACAATCACGTTTTCAAGTGGGTCGATGAGGCTTTGTTGGATGAGGTAGAGACACTGAAAGAGTTCATGTCAGAGACAATGAAGGTTGACAAGAAGATGCAAATGGAGCTGCAAATGGAGCTTGAGAAGAAGATGCAAATGGAGCTTGAGAAAAAGCTATTTGAGAGGATTGAAGATGTAAAAGCTGAATTCAAATCCAGGATGAATAGGATGATAATTGTTTTGGTATTTGGTTGTATGATGATAATTGGTCTAGTGAAGCTAATATGATTGTTAGTTGTTTTATATGCTTGTTAATGTCAATGGTTGTATGATTGTAAGTTGTAAGTTGTTGTCAATGGATCAAGTTGTTGTCAATGGATCAGTTTTATCACACAAGTTATTAAAAATAAGAGAATATGTTCCCAAAAATGTTTCAAAATAGACCATTCATCCGAAACCGTGTTAAACAGAACAACATTCGAAACCGAGTTAAACAGGTTCAAAAGAGAAACCATAGTAAGACAGAACAACATTCATGTTCTGAAACAGGTTTTAAAAGACAAAAAAAAAGGCAGATCAGTCCTACTTGTGCTTCTTCTCCATCCCACATTACTACTCTTGAGTCAGACCACCTTGAGAAGATTCCACTTCAGTTCAAGCCTACAATGTTAATCAAATATTAGAAGCAACCTTTGAAACAAAGAACCAGCCATCACATTATAAAGAATAACTAACCTATGTTGATTTCTTCTTTTTCTTCTGATGGTACCTACAGTTATGATCAGCTGCACCACAAATCCCACAATGCATGATTCTTTTCTTTTGTTTTGGTTGCTTCTTGGTAGGTGACTCATTAACAGCTTTCTTCCTCTTCTTGTCTACCTTTTCATCGTCCGGCCTTGGTGGTGGATACCCACTCTCACCTCCAGTGCAAAGCCAATAACGTGGATCTCTTTGTGGAACAATCCCTTCAGTGTAATTCTCCTTCCACTTAAACGTTCGGAACCATTCACACACGTAGTCTTCAGCTTCCAATGTCTTCTTGAGTATCAGTCCATAAGCATGTTCACAAGGGATTCCACATATCTGAAATTTCATGCAGGTACAAGTTCTCGCATTCAAACAGACTCTGTGTTTGTCATATCCCAGGTAAACTTCATAAGCTCCATTTGTGCTAGGATATACAAAGCACTGAGAAGCTGCTTTATGCTCTTCAGCCAAGAAATGTTTGACATATGGAGTGCATATCCCTGACAAATACATGAAACCACATTAAACTTTTGAATTCAGTACATATTAATGAAAGATAAAATAAGTGTAGTGTTACTAACCTTCGTGTGAATGAGAAAGTGCAGACCGTTTAGCAAAAGTCTTCGTACAGCCTCCAACATGGCCACAAATGGTTTCTCTCTTGCCTTATTGATTGTATTGTTGAAAGACTCAACAGAGTTGTTTTCAACATCCTCACAGTAGCTACCAATCTTGTGGAACACCCTACACCATTGTGAGAACAGAGAATATGCTTCTCCTTCCGAAGTGATTTTAATTGTGGAGGAGCTTGTCGCCGTAAACAGTTCCGAACTAAAATAATAAGAGTTTTAGAATTTGAATTTGTATTGCCTTTTTCTGGAAAAAAATCTCGGGCCCCTTTACAAATGACCTCCCCCTTACATATTTATACCGACCCATTTACTACTCAATTAATACGGAATTAATAGTGCGCGATCCGCGCAGCCTAATTAACCCTCTTAAATGCGGGAATCTTTGACCGGGCCCGAGCTGCGAGCTGTCGAGCACGGAACGTCTCCGTGCTCCCTTCCTTTCTCCGGGCCTGATGGGCCGATCAATAACACCTCCTCGGCCCATTAGGCAAGCCTGACTTAGGCCCTCTTGCCTATTGCCCGAGATGGTAGATCGTGGGTACAACAGTTGCCCCCCAAGTCTCCCGAGCTGAATAGTTCGGGAGACTTTTGACCTTCAAGCGATCAATTTTGGGAAACTGAATATTCCCCATATCCCCACGATTTGATCGTGATAATGATGGGATTTGCCTTCCCGAACAGGCCTCGGGGCCCACTAGGTGGCGTGTTGGTTATAAGAGAGAAAGAGAACGGTGTGAGACCTTTCACTTCCCCAGGTAATCATTGCTTCCTTGTGCCGTGTATAAAGGTAAACTCGACTTCTCTCTCACCCCAATTCTTCAATCGTGTTTGTGCTTTTATGTTTTTAGACTTTTCTCTCTTTTCTCTGTAACCTTTGCTTTCGCCGGAAAGTTCTTCAACTCCCGTTTTCTTTTCACACGAATCGCTCAAAGAAAAATGTCTCCTCCGAAATCCTCGTCGGGTAAAACCGTGAAACCCCTGATTCCGGGCGTTTACGGCCCTCACCCACCGTCAATTCTCTCGGCGGAGAATATAGCCGAATTTAGGGGGTCCACCGGGATTTCATCGGAGATTGAAATTAAATTCCCGGGGGCTCACGAATCTCCGGAAAATCCTCCCCCAGGGTATTGCTGCGCGTTTGAGATATTCTTCTCTGCGTGCGGTCTGTCGTTTCCTCTCCCCGAACTCATCGTGAAGATGATGTTCGAACTGGGCTTCGCTCTCCCCCAGATGTGCCCAAACTTCGTCCGCATCGTCATGTGTCTTCAAACTCTGGGGGAAGAGTTCAACTACAAACTGTCCCTAGCCGACTTTCTTCAAGTATACACGGTGAAGACTGGTCGGACTAAGGGGACACTCTATGTAAGCCCGCTTTCCGGACTGAAGGTCTTTGACGACCTTCCCGAGAAGGATGAGAAGTGGCGGAAGTCGTATTTTTTCTTCCCGGTCAACGAGCTCACCTTCGGCCACCTCGCAAGTTCGCACGTATCGAAGTGGACTTCGAAAATTGGTAGAACGGTGCTCTTAGTCGGGTGCCCTTAATATACTATTTTCCTTTCTGTTACTTACTCCTTGTTTTTCTTGTCCCAGATCACTTCGAGCGCGGACTGCTTTGCCCTACATTCGTAGAGTTTTTCTCGAGGTTTTGCAGCCAGGGTCAGATTGCCTGGGACTCCTTTTCGTG
>NC_025689.1:23901033-23936593 GCF_000633955.1 Camelina sativa
AGAGTCCGACCGCCGGAATGATTCCCATTGGGTCCGTCGTGAACAGCTCGCATTAGCATCGCGGGCTCTCTACCGGCCACGCAAGTCAGATAAGGACCTGCTACACTTCGGCGTAGAAGTATTCCGTTGTGAATGCAGTACCGCGCACTTGTGACCTTGAGTTTCCTAGCTGCCCACTTGTCGGCTGGGAGTTCCCCTTTTTCAAGGTAAGCCCAGATCGGGCTCCGCCAGTCATCTGCCCCCCAGCTGTTAGAATTCGTGCTGCTCGAGGTGGCATGTGGGATAACGGCTTGATTGTCAGCTGGTGAGCCCGATGATTCCGGAGCTGAATTTTCGTCGAGCTCGGCGAGAGGTGGATGAACTTCCATTGGGGTAAGCAAGACAAGGTCCAGATCTTCCGAGGTTCGAGAGTCCACAGCCGTCTTACGAGCTGCTTCCTCAGCGGCCAGCTGTTTTTTCATTGCGCGGGTCACGACGTGTGTGCCCTCCAGCCGGATGCTTGGAAACTGGATGACTTCGACGGGGATGATCCTTGTTGTCGCAGGATCCGAAGTGGAGGCCAAAGATGCTAAAGCATCCGCAGCAGAGTTCTCACTTCGTGGGATCTTAGTGATTTCGAACTCCTCGAACTTGGCGACTAACTCCCGAGCTGTGGACAAATAAGCCTCCATGCGGCCATCCTTTGTTTCGTACTCCCCCAAAAACTGGTTGGTGACCAGCTGCGAATCGCAAAAAGCTCGAAGTTTTCGGACACCAATCCCCACTGCGAGGCGTAAGCCGGCGAGGAAAGATTCGTACTCAGCTTCGTTGTTGGATGCACTGAAAGCCAAGCGAAATGATTGCTCGATCACTTCGCCTGTAGGAGAAGTGAGGCGGACCCCAATTCCTGCCCCCGATTTGGAAGAAGCTCCATCAACATACAGCGTCCATGGAATTTCGACAGTGTCGCTAGCCGAGGAGGCTAGTGGGAGTTCGATCAAGAAATCGGCCAGCACTTGTGACTTCGCACAAGTTCGAGTCCGGAACTCGATGTCATATTCGCTCAACTCAACAGACCATTTAGCCAGCCGCCCGGATTGGCTCGGACTATGTAATACCGTCCGAAGTGGCTGCGTCGTCAGGATTATGATCGTATGGGACTGGAAGTAAGGCCGCAGTTTCCTTGCCGAAGTGACTACTGCTAGGGCCAATTTTTCCATCATTGGATACCTCGACTCCGCTCCGGTGAATGACTTGCTGATATAGAAAATTGGTCGCTGCTCCCCCCTTTCTTCGCGAACCAAAACTCCACTGACCGCACTATCCGATACAGCTACGTAAAGAAAGAGTGGCTCTCCGAACTCAGGCTTCGCCAAGACCGGCGGTTCAGATAGATAAGCTTTGAGTTGGGCGAATGCTTCCTCACACTTCGCATCCCACAAGAAAGTTTTTCCCCCTTTTCGTAACAGCTGGTAGAAAGGGAGGCATTTGTCCGTAGATCGAGAGATGAAGCGGTTGAGAGCTGCGATCCGTCCGTTAAGGCGCTGCACTTCGCGCAAGGTCCTAGGAGAACTCATAGACAGGAAAGCATTAATTTGCCTCGGGTTCGCTTCAATTCCTCTTTCTGTGACGATATACCCCAGAAATTCTCCTGATGGAACTGCGAAGGTGCACTTCGTGGGGTTGAGCTTCATCCCGAACTGATCCAGGACGTCGAAGCAGACTTTCAGATCGGCGAGATGCGAACTGGCTTCCATCGATTTCACCAGCATGTCATCGATGTAAACTTCCATGGTTTTTCCGAGTTGATGCTCGAACATTCGGTTCACCAGTCTTTGGTAGGTTGCTCCCGCATTTTTTAGCCCAAAAGGCATCACCTTGTAGCAATAGATCCCGCGGTCCGTAATGAATGCAGTCTTCTCCTGGTCGTCCGGGTTCATTAGGATTTGGTTGTAGCCAGAGAATGCGTCCATGAAGGACATCAGCTCGTGACCCGAAGTGGACTCAACTAACCGGTCGATATGCGGAAGTGGAAAGCTGTCTTTGGGGCACGCCTTATTCAGGTCGGTGAAATCAACGCAGACTCGCGACTTTCCGTTCTTCTTTTTGACAACGACTGTATTTGCGAGCCACTCAGGGTATTTTACTTCGCGTATCTGTCCCGCCTTCAGCAAACGTTCAACCTCTTTGTTAACGATTTCAGCTCGCTCAGGACCCAGCTTCCTTCGCTTCTGCTTTACAGGTCGGAACGTAGGGTCCACATTCAGCTCGTGGGAAATAACTTCTGGACTGATGCCGGGCATCTCGTCTACAGACCACGCGAAGGTGGCCATTCTTTCTTTCAGGAAGGTTATCAGGGCGGCACGGAGCTCGCTATCCAATCCCACTCCGATCTTGATTTCTTGATCCGGGAACTTGCCATTGATGAAAATGGACTCAGTGAGGTCACCTTTTAGCTGCTTCCGAACTGGATTTTTCGGGACCTCGAGCTGTGGTTGCTATTGGATCAGGAGTTTGTGACTTGCGAGGTAACAGCTCCTGGCCGTCCTTTGGCTTCCCAGAACCTCCCGGACTCCTTGTGGGGTCGGAAATTTGACGCACTGATGGTACGTCGAGGCCACCGCCTTCATCTGATAGAGCCAGGGAGTTCCCAAAATAACATTATAGGCCGCAGGTCGGTCGAAGACCGTGAACTCCACCATTTTAACCACTCCTTGAGTGGACACTGGTAATGTGATCGTGCCCAAAGACATCGACGTCTCGCTAGTGAACGAGACCAGGGGTGAGGGCGGTCCTGCGATGTGCTCTTTCCCGATACCCATTCTGGTGAGCGTCTCAAGGAAAATCAAGTCTACCGAACTCCCAGTATCAATTAGGATTCGGCAGACTTCGTGGTTCGCTACATCAAGCGAGATGACGAGCGCGTCATCGTGCGGAGTGTCCAACCCCTCAGTTTCCTTCTCGGAGAAAGAAATTTCAGGTAGATCACTGGCTATCAACTTAGCTCGCTTCGGCTGGGGGCTAGTGAGCTTCCGCTGATGGTCTTTGATCGCAGTGATGGAGTTCCGAAACAGACGCGATCCTCCCATTATCACATCGATTCTTTTCTTGGGAGCTTCACTTCCATCAGACTGCTTTGGTTTCTTTGAAGGTGGAGCGTCCTCGTCCATTTCGGGAATCGCTTTTTGCTCCAATTCTTCAATTGTGACATTCGGCATTTCTCCCGCCACATACTTCTCTGCGAGGAGATGCATCAGCTTCTTACAGTCACGAGTAGAATGACTGTTGGTTTTATGGAGCTCGCAGTACGTGTCCTCATCTCGGACCCACTTGTTACTCGGGAGTACGCCGCTCTTGGAGCGCGGTGAAAATGGTGGTTTGGACGGTGAATTCTTTGGAGAATTCTTCTGGGGAGATTGGGTGACTGCGAAAGTGCTCGGCCCGGACTTCGGAGTCGTAGGCGGAGTCTTTTTGGCAGGTGCTTCGAAGCGCGGTTTCCCTGCAGACGGGGCGTTTTGTTTTTGCGCAGCGGCGAGTTTGTCTTCTTCTGCGACTATCCAGTTCGAAGCCCGGTGTAGTGCGTCCTGAATAGTTGGGAAACGATTCACGGACAACTCTTCGCGGAAGCGAGATTCGTGCCACAGGCCGTTCTTAAGCGCGGCCAGGGCTGTGGAGTCCGAAAGTCCGGGAATTTTGACCTGGATCTCCTTGAACTTTGTTATGTAAGACCGAAGGGACTCTCCAGCCTTTTGGCTTAAGTTCCAAAGCTGAGCATCCGTCACCGCAGTTTCGATTAGGCTAGAATACTGCTTGACGAACGAGGTCGACAGCTCGTTAAAGTTTGTTATGGAGCCAGCTGCTAAGGATGCGAACCAAAGCAGTACCGGTCCACTAAATGTTTCTGCGAACAGCTTGCAGTACCCAGCGTCTGCTTCATGGGGCTCGAGGTCCACCCGGCTAGCTGTCAGCAAGAAAGTCTTGAGGTGATTGGTCGGATCTCCTTTTCCTTCGTAGCTCGAGAACTTAATTTTGCCAGTGTCCTTGATGCGGACTCGGGCTATTTGGTCGGAAAAAGGAGTTCGCCTCGACTCCTCGATCACTCGGAATATATCCGGAGCTGAGGTGGTTGCACTATGCATCACAGACCGCATGTCCCGAATTTCGCTCTGCATGCGGAAGATCTCGGGATTGACAGTATATCCCGCAGCCGAAGTGTTTCCATCTACGGGGAGAGGAAGACGGACTGGGACCTCGGAAGATCGGACGACGCCAGGCTGAACCGGTGTGCGAACATCGCCGGCCAGCGGTAGCGCTGTTTGTGTGTTGGTTTGAGGTGGGAACGAATCTCCCGGAGTGACATTTGTTGCTGCTACTTGCGAGGTGGAAGGTGGTGTCACACCGGAGAAATCCAAAGCGCGTCGACGCGGGTTTTGGTCGGAGGACAGGAGGTCGACCCGGTCGGCGTAGGCGCGGTGGGAGGCCGAGAGATCGGCTACGGACGTCGTGACTTCCTCCAAACGAGTGGAAATCTGCCCCTCCAAATTGTCGAAACGTTCAGTAAGAGCGGCGGAGGCGGCTTGCTGACGGTCGGACTTCTCGGACAAGTCCTGCAGGAGCTTCTGGATCACCTCCAAGGATGCCTGATCGGGAGAGCTGGCTGCCATAGCGGTGGTTGTGTGGAATGAACTTGCGTATGAAGTCGGAACTGGTGAGAGTCAGGCGATAACTCCCCTCCTTCTAGCGCCAAATGTGAGAACAGAGAATATGCTTCTCCTTCCGAAGTGATTTTAATTGTGGAGGAGCTTGTCGCCGTAAACAGTTCCGAACTAAAATAATAAGAGTTTTAGAATTTGAATTTGTATTGCCTTTTTCTGGAAAAAAATCTCGGGCCCCTTTACAAATGACCTCCCCCTTACATATTTATACCGACCCATTTACTACTCAATTAATACGGAATTAATAGTGCGCGATCCGCGCAGCCTAATTAACCCTCTTAAATGCGGGAATCTTTGACCGGGCCCGAGCTGCGAGCTGTCGAGCACGGAACGTCTCCGTGCTCCCTTCCTTTCTCCGGGCCTGATGGGCCGATCAATAACACCTCCTCGGCCCATTAGGCAAGCCTGACTTAGGCCCTCTTGCCTATTGCCCGAGATGGTAGATCGTGGGTACAACAACCATGTCTTTGGTTTGGTCTTCATAACATCTTCATACACTTTACTATCGTATGCATGGATCCTCTCCAAGCTCTCTTCATAATCTTTACTATTGTAGCACCAAGCTAGATCCCAGAGGAGTTTCTTCAGCTGCTTCTTATTGGGATGTGCCTTCTTTAGGTTACCATAAATGTGCCTAACACATTTTGGATGCTCTATCTTTGGTAACTCTAACTCAACAGCCGTAATCAACCCCTGAAACAAATAAAACATGATGTCGATCAGACACCATAATCATTAAAAAAAGAAAACTGACCCAATCTTTATCAAAACAAATTAAACATATCTAAAAACATACCTTTTGTCGATCAGACACCATAATGTAACCATCCCCATCACCTCACTCCAAGTCAATCTTCAACCGATTCACAAACCATGACCAATAATCTGTGTACTCAAATTGAACTACACACCAAGCTACTGGGTAGATAGCATTGTCAGCATCTCTTCCTAAAGCAACCAGAAACTGTCCCTTGCCTTTTCTTTCAAGAAACAACCATCAACTCCTATTAGTGGTCTGCATAATTTTTTCCATGTTCTTCTAAGAACATCAAAGCAGACCTAGAATCGCTTATACACATCCTGTCCAGCATCGTTCTTCACCATATCAATCTCCACAACAGAACCTTGATTTGCTTCCAATATCTCAGCCCCATAGTCTCTGAGCCGTTGAAATTGAGTGTCATATTCAAGCTCTATCCATCCCAATGCCTTTCTCCTAGCAGCTTGACATTGACCCCTAGTAACTGATATCTTCCACTTCTCCATTATAGTCTGCTCCATCTTCAAAGGCATGTAATATTCTGGTTCTTCTCTTATCTTATCAACAAACAACCTAGCTATCACATGCGTCTTAAACATTTCACACCCTCCATTTGGTACACAAGTATACTTGTTCGTGTACAAGGTAATCCTCCACATCGACTCATTGTGAAGAGATGCCGCATAAACTTTCCACATACATTTCCCCTTAGCACCAATACACTTAAAAACCGATTCTATCTCTATTGTACCTATATTGCTTCAGGTTACAACCGCTTACCAGCGCGTAGTCGAGAACACACTCCTTAAATGTGATTCCATTGTAGAAGCTTTGCCCTTTGTACATTGAACCATCACCATGAACGATGGGTGTCCCTCTTCTCGCAGCACCACTACAAACATGTTCCTCAGCCTCATCGTCACTTTCTGGGTACACGTTATGACGACTCGATTCCTCCGCATCCGTAAAATCTGTTGACATCTTGTCGATATGAAATTCATCCCAATCTTCAGCTTCTACGTCAAAATCTATTCCAAGAGGCGGATTGGTAACGGGAATTAACGCCATCGCAAGCGGCAACAGAAGAAACGAGAAGAAGAAATCCGAAATTTTGTTAGGGTTCGTCGAGACTCGAGAGAGGAAAGGGGAAAACAATTTGGGATTTTTTTTTGATTTTTAGGTTTAGTTATGTAATCTGGTTGTAATCCGGTTTAATTTGGTTTAATTTGGTTAATAAGGTCCGATTGTTGGTTAATCAAAACAACAAAACCATAAAAACCAATACGATGGGAAAATACGCGGAGAAGTTTAAGTTCGATTGGAAAATAGGTGGAGAAGTATTGATTCGGGGGATATAGACGGACAATATAAGTCCGAAGGAGAACTGGTAAGATATCAAAGATCGATGGAGAATTGGAACAATATGATAGTTTCGAGGGGGAAATAGTACGTCGGTCCGTAATTGTGTTAACGTGTATACGCTTATATCGCCGTCCTTGTTCAGCGCTTATATCATTGTTTTCATCAGCTTCCAAAGCTCCACCTTGCTCATTGACCTCACCTTCTTCAGTATCAAAACCAAGCTCTATCACAAATTTTCCTGTGTCAGGCTCTTGTTCTGCTTCCATTCCTCCTATGAAGTGAACAACTAACCAAACCGAGGAACGCTTGTTCTGTCCTAGTTCTTTCTTTCCGGAATCCGCAATTGGTCAGCCTTTTAAATCAAGATACCCTCCTCGAAAGGGCCTGAAATCAAACACCCAGCCCTATTAAATATTAGATTAGAGAAGGGATAAAGTCGAGAATGACATTCAAATTGAACAACTGTGTGGTGTGGGGTTCGCCCCTTTTGTAAGGGTTTACGAGGTGAACTCGAAAGCGTGGGCGTCAAGCATCAAGTGGAGGCACCGAATCGTTGCAAGAGGGGGTACTAAGCGGGATCGACCGGTCAGAAGCCAAGCTGGCCAAAAGGCATAGGGGTTCCTCTGAGCTGGCAGGCTCATCTCACTGATTGTGTGCTTTTATTGGATAACTTTCATCAAGGGAAAGTGCACTTTAGCTCTATTCCGTTTCCACAACGTGTTGGTTTCCCGCGTTGACCCCTAAACACTATGGTATGTCATCAAGGTCGGCAACCCAAAAGGGTCGGGCCTCAACCGATTGACTTATTTATAAAGGGAAAGCCCTTGCTATTTTCAAGTTCAAGGTTTGATCAAAGGATCAAGGTACGAGCAGACCAAGAAGAGAGGACTTAAGAGATGCTTTAGTAACAACCTGAAAGCGCTAAACTGGTCATAGTTGCGATGTAGAGGAGACCATTCTCTACCAGAACAATTTTTAGGGGTCAACAACTTAATAAATATAATAAAATAATAAATTTTGTTGTTCTCAATCAGGCTAATAAAAATTTGACAAAATATGATAAATTAATATTCCTTCCGTTTCAAAATATAAAATGTTTTGAGTAAAAGCATGCAGATTAAGAAATAACTAATTTAAAAAAATTCAACCACTCATAAACAAGACTGCATAAAATAAATAAAAAATAAATATAAAAGCAATCTAAAAGTTACTTAAAAAGTTGAAAACATCTTATATTATGAAACAAAGAAAAACCTCTAAAACATCCTATATTATGAAACGGAGGGAGTATATTTTTAAAAAATTTCTTATGTAAAATATGGTCCAGTGATATTATAAATTAATAATGGTAGAAATCTACATGTAGTTTTGTATAGACGAAAAAATAAGAGATCTCTTCACTTTATAGTGAATGATGATCATAAATTTGCAATTGAAGGACGAAACTGAACTGAAACGGGATAATGGGGGTAATTTGGACAATATATATAATTAGTGGGGGCGATACAAAAAAAAAGCAACCTTTCTTTCGCCGCCCTCTATGGTCACACCAAGCAAGAACAATTCCCAGAAAGCGTGATAGATGATCTTGTCTTCCATGGTAGATTATTCTGAGAAACGATAAGCAATTTGGTGAGAATTTTGTGTTGTAGTGCAAGAAATGGATAGTGTGCCCACCAAGTGTTCGACGAAAGTTCTCAATACCATGGGGCAAGGGAGACGACGACGATACACTAGTGGGAAAAGTTTTCGCGCTCAATTCTTTAATAGAACACGTGACCCTCACGTGAACAACACCCAACTGACTCTGCTGACCCTTCTTATATATATAGATATATAGATCACTTTCTTCTTCTTCCCTTTCTTCACTCTTGAGTCTTGACCCCATTTTCTCGAGAAAAGTTCAGAAAGAAAAGCTCAATTCTTGTTTTCAATTCCAGCCTAAACATGGAGATGGGTCCATCAGACGTGAAGAAACTTGTAGCAAATGATTCTTCGTAAGTAGTCAAAATCTCATCCTTGTTGGAATAAATAATCATGTTGTCCCTTTCTCTCTCCTTCATGCAAGATGTCTTGTCTCTCTCCTTCATGCAAGCCATCTTTGTAACAGCTAGTTTTTTATCTTCTTCTTCTTCTATATATTTTTATCTCTCTTGTATTCTCAGGACTAAGAGAAATAATATACAGTTTCTCTCTATTATCTCTATTCTCTCTATTCTATTCTTCCGCTTATATTTCTACATGGTATCAGAGCCCGGTCCGCACATACTCAACCCAATCCACAATCGGCCCGGCCCAATAGTTAGCCCGCCGATTCATGCCCGAACATACCGAAATTGATGCCTAAAGAAGCCATCATCTCGAGGGGGCGTATTAGGGATACAATATCCCACATTGGAAGTTGAGTAGGATCTTAAGTAGTATATATAAGATATGGGCCTCTCCACTCATTGCCAATTGGTTTTGAGTTGGAAGCCCACAATCTAACATGGTATCAGAGCCAGGTTAAAATATCTTCAACATCTTCTTTTTATCTGCAACATCTTCTTCATTCTCCAGAATACCAACAGTCACCTCTCTGGTGCTTAAAATATGATTCCATAGACCCCGAATGCAAAGAGCAGTTTTGGTAGTCCTAGACCAAAGAATGTAATTATCCCCTTTAAGGATAACAGGAAGAGTAATCTGTTTTGAGTTTTTCATACCCAGAAAAGATAAGAAAAAGAGTAATAGCAAAAGAGACAGAGAATAAGGATCTAAAGCTCTGTAGAACAGTCTCTCCTTACTGCATATTCTTATTGTGAAACAGCAAATGAGTTGTGGGATACCCTAAAAGGTGTCTATGGAAATGTTTCAAATCTCAGCCGGATCTTTGAAGTGAAGAAGGCATTGAGCAATTTAACTCAAGAGGAGAAACCTTTTAACCAACATTTTGGAGAATTCAGATCTCTTTGGTCAGAGTTGGAGACTCTTCGTCCTCCAACAATAAATCATATGGTGCTTAATGAAAGACGTGAACAAGATCAAGTCTTTGGGCTTCTTCTTACTCTCAACCCTTCTTTCAATGGTCTCATCCGTCATATCCTCAGATCTGAAAAGCTTCCCAATTTGAATGAGGTTTGTATGCAAATTCAAAAGGAAGATGGATCTACTGGTTTGTTTAGCCAGAAAAGTGAGCTTGCTATCGCACATAAAGGAGCTTATGACAAAGGATCTTACAAAAGGAGTGACTACAACAAGTTATTGTGTGATCACTGCAAGAGGAAGGGGCATACCAAGGATAAGTGTTGGGTTCTCCATCCTCATCTGAAGCCGGCTAAGATGAATGAACCTAGGAAGGCTATGTCTGCATCTGCTGCAGATGACGATGTGATTAGAAAATCTGATCTTGATGCCCTTATCAAAAGCATTGCTTCTCTCAAAGAATCTGGTAATGCTCTACTTACTCTAAAATCTCATAAGCCAATTATTGTTGATTCTAGTGCTTCTCATCATATGATCAGTGATGCTAATCTTATTGATAATGTTAAACTTGCAACTGGAAATTTATCATTGCTAATGGTCATGGTGTTCCTGTTAAAGGCATAGGAAATCTGAAATTGTTTAACAAAGATTCTCAAGCTTTCTATATGCCTGAATTTACTTCAAACCTTTTGTCTGTCAAAAAGGCAACAAGAGATCTTGATTGCTTGGCTATTTTCAGTCCTACTGAGATTTGGTTTCAGGATATTAAGACGGGAAAGTCTATTGGTGAAGGATCAACAAAGAATGATCTCAATGTTCTTGAAGATCTCAATATTGTTTCTGCTTTTGCTAATAATTCTGTTTGGCATGCTAGACTTGGTCATCCTCATACTAAGGCCCTTAGTATACTTCTTCCTAAAATGTCTTTTGATCATGAGAAGTGTGAGGCTTGTATTTTAGGAAAGCATTGTAAAACTGTTTTCCCAAACTCTACTACTACTTATCAAGATTTGTTTGGTCTGCTCCTTGTGCTTCAAGAGATAATAACAAATATTTTGTTACGTTTATTGATGAAAAATCTAAATATATGTGGCTAACTCTTTCACCTTCAAAAGGCCGTGTTTTGAAGCTTTTTCAAACTTTCACAGCTATGTTTCCACTCAGTTCAATGCGAAGATAAAGACTTTGAGGACCGACAATGGTGGAGAATATACTAGCAATGAATTCAAGGTGTTCACTTCTAAACATGGGATTGTCCATCAAACGACTTGTCCTTATACCCCTCAACAAAATGGTGTCTCTGAGCGTAAAAATCGCCACCTTATGGAAGTAGCAAGGACCATGATGTTTTACAAGAATGTTCCAAAACAGTATTGGAGTGATGCTGTCATGACAGCATGTTATCTCATTAATAGACTCCCCACAAAATGTCTCAATGACATTTCTCCATATGAGGTAGGTACTAAATCAAACTAAACCTTCTGTTGATTTTCTAAAATTTTTTGGTTGTGTTTGCTATGTTCATGTCCCAGATGATCAAAGGAATAAGCTCCAGCCTAAAAGCATCAAATGCATCTTTATTGGGTACTCTCCTACTCAAAAGGGGTACAAATGCTACCACCCAGGAACAAGAAGGACTTATGTCTCTCGTAATGTAAAGTTTGATGAAGACAANATTGGTTATGGTTTTCGCAAGTCCCATGCCGATCATTCGTTTTTCACAATTCAGGGGGAAAGAGGTATTGTGGTTGTTCTTATTTATGTNCAAATAACAGTAGAAAAGAGGAGCTACAAGTTCAGCAGACTTCTGAAATCATGCAGCAGACTTCAGAAAACTTGCAGTAGACTTCAGAAAACTTGCAGCAGACTTCAGAAAACTTGCAATAGACTTCAGAAAACGTGCAGCAGACTTCAGAAAACTTGCAGCAGACTTCAGAAACCTTGCAGCAGACTTCTCAAAACCTGCAACAAACTTCTCCAAACCTGCAGCAAACTTCTGAAAATGCAGATGACTCTTCTCAACATCCTATAGCTGCCACTGAAGTTCACAACACCAATGGTGATTCTGATACTGAGGTTGCCATTCATGAAGATGATTCACCTTTGCCTCTCCGAAGAATTCAAAGACCAAGAACGGATCCTAACATTTTGCTGCAAAAGCGGTTTTGCTATAACTCTTCAACTGCTCATCCTATTCAAGGTTTTTGTTCTTTAGCTAACCTTCCTACTGACCGTCAAGTTTTTCTTAGCAAAATTGACCAGGAGACTGTGCCAAAGACTTATGAAGAAGCCAAAGACAATGAGGTTTGGCTTGCTGCTGTTGATGATGAACATGGAGCCATGAAAAGGAACCACACATGGGATGAGGTGGACCTTCCTAAAGGAAAAAAGCCAGTTGGATCTAAGTGGCTTTTTACAATCAAATACCACAGCAATGGTGAAATCGAAAGATACAAAGCTCGTTTAGTGGCTAAAGGCTTCACTCAAACATATGGAGAAGACTATTTTTCTCATGTTGCCAAACTCCATACAGTTTGTGTTGTTCTTTCTCTTGCCACTAACCTTTCTTGGGATTTGTGGCAGATGGATGTTAAGAATGCATTCCTTCAAGGCGAACTTGACGAAGAAGTATATATGTTCTCACCTCCTGGTTTTGCTGTTGCACAAGGCAAAGTACTCAAACTAAACAAAGCCATTTATGGTCTCAAACAATCTCCACGTGCTTGGTATTACAAATTAAGTAAGACACTTATTGGTTATGGTTTTCGCAAGTCCCATGCCGATCATTCGTTTTTCACAATTCAGGGGGAAAGAGGTATTGTGGTTGTTCTTATTTATGTTGATGATATTATTATCTCTGGTGATGATAAAGAAGGTATTCAAAATACTAAATCCCTTCTTAAGTCTACTTTTGATATTAAAGACTTGGGTGAACTAAAGTACTTTCTTGGCATAGAAGTATGTCGTTCTGAGGAAGGACTATTTCTATCTCAAAGGAAGTATACACTTGATCTTCTTAATGATACAGGAAAGCTTGGAGCCAAACCGGTGAATACTCCCATTGAAGAAAAATACAAAGACTCTCGAGAGGGGGAACCTGAAGGGAAACCTTATAACAACATTGGACAATACCAAAGAATTGTGGGTAAGCTCATTTATCTCACAATTACTCGCCCTGATTTGTGTTTTGCTGTGAATCAGGTAAGTCAACATATGAAAGCTCCTACTATCCACCATTGGAATATGGTGGAAAGGATTCTCAGTTACTTGAAAGGATCTCCAGGCAAAAGGTATTTGGATGAACAAGAATGACCACACTGAGCTTGTTGGCTATTGTGATGCCGGTTACGCTGGAGACAAGTCTGATAGGAAATCGACTGGAGGCTATTGTACGTTTGTTGGTGGGAATTTGGTCACTTGGAGAAGCAAGAAGCAGAAGGTGGTTCCAAGGTCTAGTGCTGAAGCTGAGTACCGTTCCATGGCTGATACTACTGATGAGCTTATTTGGCTTAAGGCATTGCTTTTGGATCTTGGAGTCAAGATATCTCAACCTATCACCATGCATTGTGACAACCAAGCTGCTATTCACATTGCTTTGAATTCTGTGTTTCATGAACGCACCAAACATATAGAAGTGGACTGTCACCATATTCGTGAGAAGGTTGAACTTGGGATCATCTCTCCCATCTATACTCGAAGTTCTGATCAACTTGCAGATATCTTCACCAAGGCAACAAATTCAAAGGTGTACAATTTCATTCTAAGCAAGCTTGGCTTAGTTAATCTTCACAAACCTAAAATGTGATTGTTGTGCTCTTTTTCCCTTGTCCATGGTTTTTCCCATTGGGTTTTCCTGGTAAGGTTTTTAATGAGGCAACTCCATTTTAGGCATGAACTCCCTATGCCAAGCTTGAGGGGGAATGTTGGAATAAATAATCATGTTGTCCATTTCTCTCTCCTTCATGCAAGATGTCTTGTCTCTCTCCTTCATGCAAGCCATCTTTGTAACAGCTAGTTTTTTATCTTCTTCTTCTATATATTTGTATTTCTCTTGTATTCTCAGGACTAAGAGAAATAATATACAGTTTCTCTCTATTATCTCTATTCTCTCTATTCCGTTCTTCCGCTTATATTTCTACAATCCTCTCCGAGTAATTTAATTTCTCCCTTAAAATTTTCTCTGAGAATTCGTGCTCATCCAGAGACTCAGCCGCAGAAGAATCTGAAGAGAAGAAACTAAACACCACTTCTGTTTCAGCTTTTGATATGATACTCAAGGTTTGTTTTTTCGCAACTTAACAAGCGCCTGCTGAATCTATTTGTAACATCCCGAAACTCAATAGATGGGCTTTTAATCTTGTGTAAATGATGAGAGGCAGCCCATTAAATCCAAATGATGGAAACCAAAAAAATATATTAAAACGACAAGGGTTTTGTCGTTGGTGTTATGGCATATGTATGTATAAGCGTAACCATCTCCCTCTTCGTTTAGAAAAGAGTAACACCGAACCTAAGCCGCCCAAAGAAGAAAGAAGAAAACAAGTGAGGGAGAGGGAGGAGAACTCTCGTGAGGCAAAGGCACCGTCATCATAACCGATTCGTCAGTGGCCGGCGTTAACTGAAGTCGGGATACGTTGTTCACCGGAGGATAGAGGAGCTTCTACCATCACTTGTTTATTAGGTAAGGAATCCTAATTTAACTATGTTGTCTCCTTCTGAAGGTTTGAGTTATGATTTATTGGGTACTTAGAATAAATCTGGGTTTTATTATGAAGAGGAGGAAGAGTAGAACAGTTCAAGTGGAGGTTTTGGAGACTGATTTCCCGTCGAACCAGAAGGAGTTGGATAGCGTTTTTAACGTCTACAGATAGATATTGCTGCAAGGAATCCATAGCAATTAACGGTTTTTCAAACGGAGGTATATTCCATGCGCTATTAGTCTCGCAAGTTGGTGAAAAATCACTGGATTTGTTTCAGAAAAATTACTAAGTATTTCAGATAAATTTCAGATTCAAGTTGGGGTTTTTGGAGGAGATTTCCAGTCACACCCTAGCAGTCTAGACAGTATTGACGGTGGTTCTTAACAGAAGAGTTGTCAGGGAAGCCGCCTGAATCGACAAAGTGGCCGGAAAAGGTAAACCCTAAATACCCCGACGATTGCTTGTTGCACAAGAAGTGACTGTGTCTGTCCAAAACAGAATACCTAATCTGGATTTCGAATGTGTTTCTTCTGCTGCAAGTTTTTGGAGTGCAGTCGCCGTTTCTAGTCGCAATTTCAGTTTGCTAGTCGCAGTTCTCAATCACATTAAAGCAAAGGTGAGAGCGGGAATTGCGGAAATGCATTGGTTAACTTCTAAACATATTTTTTCTTGAATTGCTTGTATAGGCTTGGAAACTATGTGATTGGATATGTCTGTTGTGTGATATTGTGTGCTATTATGATGATTAGATTTATGATAATAATGTATAATGATGTAGTAGTATGAGATGATGCATGATAAGATGAGTTGGTTTAATATGATGGTTAATGTATGATGATATGAGATGAGATTATGTGTTGGGAGCGCGAACATGGGATTTGTTTCGTGCCTGGTAATTGTACAAACCTGGGATTGGTTTTGTACATGGTGATTGGACGAACATGGGATTTGTTTCGTGCCATGCTAAGCCGATGGGATTTCGGTTTAGCGATATTGATGATCGTGTATATAATTGACTATGATGATATGAGAAATGTGATTTAAATATTATAATGATGCTAGGTTGAATATATGTAGAAATGTTATGCTTGTTGGATGTATATCAAGAATGTGGAGTTTGATTCTATGCTATGCAATGATTGATGAATGTGAGTAGATTGTTGTCATTGCATTTTAGTGGGCAGTATTGACCCTCTCATTGAGTAATTAATTACTCACCCCTATTTATTATTTATTTTTCTCAGGTTAGTTGTATTTGTTATTGAAATTTTAAAGATTGCGGTTTTGAGCCAAACCAAGAAGTCAACACGTTGACCGGACTGTGTGGCGAGTATGGGTGTTACACAATTTTTTTTTTTTTTTTTATCGATCTTGATTCATGTTTCCAAGTTTGTGATTTTGTGCAGTATCTTTGGAAGATTAGCGTTTTCTTAAGCGATTTTTTGATGAGTTATGTTAAAGAAGCACAACACAACCTCATAGATGATGAATCTGTTCTTCCACAAGACATACTTTGTATCTTCCTTCTCAAAAAACTCAGTCTCGCTCATCCTCTGGTCTCTTCTCTCGTCTTTTAAAACCTTTTCTGTCTTCTGTATGTTGTTAATTACTTCTTTCTCAAGATTCATATGTTTATATACTCTTCAGGACGCAAATGGTGTTTGTGACCTGTTTCTTAACATCTTGGAGCATCTGCCTCGCTGGAATTCACACTTTGAAGTGAAGGAAGTGGCGAAAAAGATTTGCAATAGATGCAAGATGGGTATGGAATATCCAGTTGAACGTTCTTTTGGTCTGATCATCAATGCTGGTTCACTCAGACAAGTCAAGGCAAGTCCATTTTTTTTGTTTTTTTTTGGGTCCTTAATTAATCTATTTAAGCAAATGAGAAGAAACCTATCTTTCTTGAAACTGAGGCTAGAAACGTTTTTGGTTATCACAGGCATTATTCGAGAATCTTACATTCGATAAGATCCTTCAGATCATCAGGATACATCTTAAGATGCCTTGTGATAAGGAAGGATGTGGGAAAACAAACTATGTTCAACGCATGATAAACAAACTTCCAACTGTTTTCACAATCGGTAAGCTTTCAAGTTAGATTGGTAATTACACATTAGCTTAATAATGCACTAGAATTACCCTTTTAAATTATTCTTGTATTGTTTAGCACTTGAGTGGGAGAACGATGAGCCTCTAGGAGAGTTATTCGATACTACTTCTGTTCTGACAACTGAGATAGATATTAAAACGATATACCTATACGAAGGTGATAGTGCATTCACTAAATACCGTCTTGTCTCAATGGTAAGGGCCAATTATCTAGTTCGTTCAGGGTTTCCCATTAAAGATTTTGTTACCAGAAACAACTCCAATGTTAATTAATACATACAGGTTTGCGCGCATGGAGATGGATACAACTGTGTAGCTTATGAAAACAATGAATGGGTCAGACATTTTCGTTCTGAGAAAGAGGTAAAAGAGCTTAGGCTTTTTTTGGTAAAAGAGTACAAGCAAGTCACTCGATCTGTGACTGAGTGATGTATGTTGTCTGTCCAGGTTATTGGAGACTGGGATGGTGTTCTCAGCAAATTCCGAGAACTGCATATTCGACCTGAGATTCTATTTTTTGAAAACGTAAGCTCCTTTGAGTGAATACTTTATTGTTATGTGTGTGTGTTCTCAACTCCACCTACTTGAATTGCAGGGTATGCAGCAAGACGAGATTGTATCCGAGCAGAAATCTAGAGGCTAAGAGAAGCTTTTTCAAGAGTGTAGGAAAGGGATTGATGTATATACGGAAAGTTCGAGAACAATGCGTTGGAGGTGTTGTTGCACCATTGTGAACAGAGCTTTCAGTGTTTTCTTCCTCAAAAATTGAACATCCTGATTGTTATGATCAGTGGATAAAGATAGTTAAATACCATTCTTCTAAATTCAACACTTGTGTAACACAACTCAGTCTCAGTTAGCATTTCTTTTGATGTATTCTCCGATCAGCGGTAAACTAACACTTGTGTTTTTCAGTTCTCTAAAGGAAACTTTCTTCATCATTTGTTAGTGATCTATAATGTTGGTTTAGTTTCTTTGGTAGGTATTTTGTTTTAGTGTACTCATTTACACTTTGAGACATTAATATTAGTATGTGAGAGCATGAAAGGTACAATAATGTTTTTATGAAATCACCAGGTAAAAAAAACATCAATGCCTTATGCAAAAGAATCGTTCCAAACATCTTTCGGGTGAGACTTGAGAGAGACGATTTGGTAATGAAATCACCGAATGAAAAAAAAAACATAAATCACAGAGGACTCTGTTCTGAAACAGAGTTACAAAAAAAATCTGAATAAATCAGACTTCCACGTATGAGAAGTTATATAGAGGACTCTGTGTGAAACAAACCTTCCCTGAAAGGAATGAAGAATGTGGTTTTACATTGGCTTATAAAAGCTTTAATGGTGCCCACCAAATTTCCAATGTTGTTTTTTTTTCCTTGAAACCGGTCAAAGAAACAAGCTTTTGCTTTCAATCATTGAAATGGATCCATCAAAACGTTCATGAAGTGAGAAAGTTGAAGAAATTGACCACAAATGTGATCCGTAAGTTGTCAAATATCCTCACCCTGAGTACGTTTATGCTTCTTTTTTCTTTTCGATACAAATTCTCTGAAAAAACTCGTCTATCAATCTATTGTTTAGAGATCTCTCACTAAAGCAAAACGATACAGAGGCAGCTGAAGGAAACTAAACCCTAGAAAGCAAACCCTGAAACTTGTTTATATGAAGTAAAGCATTCCAAGAAGTGAAGTCTTTGTAGGTAATCAACGTTTTCAAAAGTTGCAGATAAGATGAATCTTTTTATTCATGAGTTCCTTCTCAAACGATATAAGTCTCAGCCATCCTCTGGTCTCTGCTCTTATCTTTACACCCTTTTTCTTATATGTGTGGTGTTAATTACTTCTTTCTCGAGAATTCAAGTTTTTCTTGTTCTCTACTCTTAAGGAAGCAGCAAATGGTGTTTTTGACCTTTTTGTAAACATCATGGAAGTTTCTGCCTAACATTGGGATTCACAATTTGAAGTGGCGCTGGAATAGATGCAAGATGGGTATGGAATATCCAGTTGAACGTTCTCGTTTGGTCTGATCATCAGTGCTGGTTCACTCAGAGAGAGTCAAAGCAAGTCAACTTTTCCCCTTTCACACATTAATTAAGCAAAACTAGAATATAGTCTCATTCATAAAAGTTTTAGTTAATACGTACAGTTTGCATTCAAGGATTTTACATTTGAGAATATATTCTTAAGGTCATCAAGATGAACTTAAAAAGATGCTTTGTGACAAGGAAGGATGTGAGAAAGAAAGCTAAGAAGTTACGTGATAAGCTATGAAGTTAAATTTGTTAGTAGACATCAACAACAAAATTTAGTAGCAGTAGTCTTGAGCACTTTTTCATTTTCTCCTATTGTATAGCACTTGAGTCTTGAGCACATTCAGGTTTGCACACGAAGGATAAAACAACTTCTTCACACGTACAGTATTCTTTTATTAACCTCCCCCAATTGACTTCAGTAGTTTTTAGTATAAAAATTTGGGATGCTTGTTCTCTTTGATTGAATCCATATAACCAACCCTTTCATTAAAAGATTTTATCACACGAAGAAGAAAAACAAAAGCAAGAAGCGTAGAGAAGATATCAGATTCGCCAAACATCAACTCTGCTCGAGAGTGCCAATCGCTTCTCACGACCCTAGTGTTATTTCAGATTCGCTTCACAATGCTTGTGGTAAGGCTATTGATATATTTTGACGGCTATGGCTCTTCCTGTGGAGCTCACTAATCGAGATTCGCTTGTCAAATCTGCGAGCACGTCGCTTAACGTACAGTAAGGTTGTTAGTCAGTAGTACTCTCTACATTGCTTGCTCCTTTAGCTGTAGATGCGCTTCTCTCTGTTATTATTGATCCGGAGAAGCCAGAGATTGTTGATTTGCCTGATATATATTAAGATTGTTAAGAAGCTTGGCGAGACTGTGGATGATACACACATACGGTGAAAGCTTTGGTTAGCTGTGTTGCTGGTGGACCGCCTCGTGTGGAGAATGCTAGTGATTCAGCTCCAGATCTCACCGACATTGAGCAGAGAGTATTGTTGTCTCTGACTATACTCAGATGGATAGGATCTTGAAAGAGGGGAGGAATTACATCTTGGGGATGATTAAGAAGATCAAAGCAACTGGTTGCAATGTGTTTCTCATCCACAAAGAGTATTTTGAGGGATGCTGTCACTTCACTACAATCATGGTTGAGAGAGATGAGATTGAATTTATCACCAAGACATTGAACTGCTTGCCAATCGCCAATATTGAACATTTCAGAGCTGAGAAGCTTGGCCATGCTGATCTTGTTGAAGAAACCTCCCTTGAAGATGGAAACATTTTGAACATCACTGGAATCAAAGACATGGAGAGAACTACATCTGGTGAGCAAGAGGTTCTTGATTGCAGGAGGTGGTGCACCAGAGATTGAGCTCTCAAGGCAGCTTGGTGCTTGGGCTAAGGTGCTCCATGGTATGGAAGGTTACTGTGTCAAGTCTTTCGCTGGAGCTCTTGATGTCATTCCATACACATTGGCCGAGAATGCAGGTTTAAATCCTATCGCCATTGTGACTCAACTCAGGAACAAGCATGCTCAAGGAGAAATCAACTCGGGTATTAATATGAGGAAAGGACAAATCACCAATATCTTGGAGGAAAACGTTGTTCAGCCCCTACTTGTGAGTATCAGTGCTATCACTCTAGCAACTGAATGTGTAAGGATGATTTTGAAGATTGATGACATCGTTACTGTGAGGTAGTGTGGTCCCAGAACATTCCTCTTGCTCTATCTAAGCCTTCTCATGTTTGGTTGAACTGAGAGTCCCTTTTTGTTTCACCTTGTGCTATGATCTGCATATGAACAT
This sequence comes from Camelina sativa, assembly GCF_000633955.1. Lineage (NCBI taxonomy): Eukaryota > Viridiplantae > Streptophyta > Magnoliopsida > Brassicales > Brassicaceae > Camelina > Camelina sativa. The sequence goes on from NC_025689.1 coordinate 23,921,470, forward strand.
TGTTTGATGTAGTAGCTGCTGTTTCTTTAATCTTTAATGGATTTTTTTTTTTTTTTTGCAACAATTACACTGACACACGTTTGATCCATGTTTCTATCTCAACGAGTACCTCCCCTTTGTCTCTCTTTACGTTAAGCTGCTTCGTGTTCTAACTCTGTCTATAAGCATCTGCCTTCCTGAAAGATCTTTCTCTGCAACATCATCTCTTGTAATTAATTTTAGGTTTGTAAAAAACGCAGATATAAGAAGATACAACACGGAGAGCTACAGATTTTATATAACAATTTTTTTTTTTTTTTTTTGATAATTTAGCAAGATATTTTAACTAGTAAATATCTGGATAGCACAAGACACACCACTGGTTTACAAAGGTTTTTTTGGTGCAGTTTCGTTTTAAATTCAAAAGTCAGGTTCAGAGACTCAACTATTAGCAAAACGTGAGAGCTTCAATAATGGAATCTCCAAGTTATAATCAGAGGAAGAGTTATATATAACTTGCCATTATGTTCTGTCTGCGTCTCACTAAAGTTTCCGAAAGTGCCTGTAGTTACATTTCCTGGAGGATTGATTGCCCATGTCGTCATTCTTATGGAACCTGAAAAACACATCAGAGTTTGGTAGGCAAACATGAATTCATATATGAGCAGCATTTAGATTTAAGACAAGTTTTTTCTCAAATCCATTTCACGTCACTAACTTGCTTACACTCATCATTGCACACACCATTAGACAAGACAGAAAATTATTTTGAGATTCATGAAGATATGCGTATGTATTAGACCCAAGCAAACTTGTGTACGTCAAGTTCTTTATAATTAACAGCATGCATTTGACGTTCAAAACCAAAAACAATATCTGCAAAATGCAGATTTGCATTTAATGAATTGTGTAGTGCATGTTGTTTATCCAGTGTCTAGACAGCCCAATGACAGTGATTTCCAGTATTGAAAAAATCTGTTTTATCATTGAGGAGTCAAACAATGCCAAATATTGATGACTCAGGGGAAAAAAGACACAAAACTCTGATGTGTTTTTGTATTGAGATTACTGTCCCTTAATTTGTCAAATTTTACTATCCTTGATCAAATTCTCCTGTATAACTGCCACATTTCCTCAAAACCTAGACATAAACAAGTTGTCATACTTTAAAAGCTTCTCAAATTCAGTTCAGGAAATTTCTGCACTTCGAGTTGCATAAGCTAGGGGTCTTTATGGTTGAAATGGTAATAACAACTTCACTGCTTTGTAAAATTCGACTAATCTATTAACATAATGGACACAACTTCGTTCTTTTTGATTGGAGCATGCCTCTGTTTTATACATCTATGCCGAGTTCTTACACCAATACCATTCTGTCACTTGTTAAGCCATCGATCAAGCAGATTCATAAAACAGAATCTCTAGCCGAACCTTCTTTTCTACACAGAGTCTGACCACACTGTTCCACTTACCAACAACCTATAGCATCATCACCACACACGTCAATAAATGTTTGACCCATCGAATTCACATTCCAGCTCTAGAAAGACAAAGGCAACTGCTTCGTCTTTACCTCTTCTGCTAAAGTTTCATGTCTGAGACTGACCCACCGGTTCCTTTTATAAGCCATACAAATGTATTCTCCTTCTTCACTACAACAACCAATCTGCATTTTCCATATTCCGAGACTGTAACAGAGAGATACAAAAGAACAATAGCAAAAAAATAAACTGTCACCTTGATTTCATATTTTACCATTGACACAAGCCGGTACTTAGAGCTTGGTTCTAAGCCTTCGTATAGCCTGCTGATATCTATCTCCCACTCCAAAGCCTTTGTTGTTTCAGTTATTTCTTTCTTAGTTTCATTCTTCTCCCATTCCAACACTAATGTGGCAAACCCACAAAAAGCAAACAATATTTTTATCATATGACAATAAATGAAATGAGTACATAAGAAAACAATCATGGTTTAAAGCTTACCGAATGTGAAGATAGGCGGGCATCTACTTATAATGTGATGACCAAAGTTTTTCTTTCCACAGCCTCCTGTTCTAATGTCACATAACATTTTATCTTCCAAGCGAATCACTTTAAGGATGTCCTCAAACTTCATATCCCCAAAAGCACGCTGCATACAAATATAACCACAGAAGAACTTTTAAGGAGTGGTACCAGTTTCTATAGGCAAGACACAGGGAAATAAATTAAACATACCTTCAGGTCTCTGATTGAATCTGCAGCCATAACAATTCCATACGAACTTTGCTCAGGAAAATTTGGCTTTCTTCTGCAATTTCTACAACTCATTCTTTCGTATTCCTCTAACGTAAATAGGCGTGTTACCAAGCTTTCTCTTTCTGGACTTTTCCAGAAATGATGCAGCTCAAGGATCGGCGAAGACTACCCCAGCTGCATCACTTGACTGAAAAGAGTATAAAAAACGGATGACATGTAAGAAACAATCAAGCCTATTCGTTAAATATTAATACCATGCTTTAAAGCTAATATTTTTCCGCACAAACCAGGATATGAACTTCTTCTAGGGAAGTAACTATGTTGCTCAGTAAGTAGCTGTAGAGTCCCTTTTCTGATATCTGTTCAGACAAAAAAAGCAGACAAGAAGTCTTGCAGTGCAGAAGGAACTTGTTCTTCCAAGTTGCCATGAAATGGTTGCCGATTGTGCATCAAATCCGTTTGAAGAACCTTAATGTTCAAGAGGGCCTGCAGTAGCACAATTTGTCAAAGCAAATAAGGAAATAAAGAGCTAATATATGAAAATAAATAATGATCGGAATCACTAGAGGGGAGTCAAATTTGGGCTGGTGATTGCTTTACCTTAAGCGTCATGTCAAGAGCTGAACAGGATCTGGTTGCAGCATCTCCGTGTGGTAACTCCAAATGTTCTGACAGTAAATATTCTCCAGGCATGTTTTCCATATCTTGAAGATAGTGAATGCAATCAATGATTATTGTGCATCTCACATCAAAATAGTACAAACAATTCTGTATTGAGAGGCTCTCTTTCAACAAGAGTTACCTTTAGTAGTGTCCTCTTGACTGTTACTGGTGGATGAAGTTTGACCCCTTTCACCTGAAAGAGTATCTTCAGGTTTCACAGAATCTTTTTCCGCTGTTTCTGGTGATGGAGAAGTAACTCCCGGTTCAAGTTTGACAGAAGGTTCACTGGCCATATGTACGTACGCACACGTTCCCTCAGAGAAAACATACAAATCTAGAAACCAAATTCTTTTCTAGAGGAGAGGTACTTACTCCTCAACGGTCTTATTCTTATCAAGGGGACTAGACATGCTCGTCGAAGTTCTCTGTTACACCATGAAGACCATTCCTTCTTACAACTGAGCAACCAAAATGTCAGCAAATCAAATAGAGAGTTTAGAACTATAAAGACCTTGTTGGCTTTATTTTTCTTCTTCTTTGACTGTAATTTCTTCTCCTCTTCCTTTTCTTTCTCGAATAAAAGATCTGATTCTGTTGCGGCTGCCATGGTTTTGAATTCCATATCTAAAATTCTATCCTAGACGATGAGACATCAAATATTATATTAGGAACAAGTGAAAGATCAAATCAGAGGGAAAGCTCTCCGTATAAAACTGAAGTTTCAAACCAACCAGCAAGTGTTCTTTCAGCGGTCGAAGGATGTAAGAGCGGTAGTCGAAAGCAGAAAGTCTGGTGAGGTCGTTCAACAAAGTAATCCTTGAATTTTCAATAAGCAAAATCTTTGAATCAATCAGAGGAACCTGCAAATCAAGAGAGACTTTTTCAAACTTCGACTCGATGTTATCCTGTTGTTAATCAAAATTCAGATCAGAAATGAACCTTGTTGTTGACCACTAATTTCAGATGGTCTATGGACTTTAACACTAAATCATCACTGAGACTTATACTCTCACGTGTATCAGTCAAGCCGAGGGAATCCAATGTCGGATACGATGCTCCTTTGAGAACATCTCGTACTACAAGTAGAGCAAATCTGTCGTCTCTCTCTTTCCATCTATTGGATAGAAGAGACGCATAACTGTTCCATTGATCTCCCTGACGATTCCTTCTCTTCACATCTTCGCTAATACACAAGTTCTTGGCGTCAGTAAGAGCTGCATCATACTCTAGGTACCGTAATTTCCTTGCATATTTGCATTCCAAAGTCCTACACGTGTACTGAACGGCTCTCAGAACAGCCATCCAAATATCAAGATTGTGTTTTCTAATAGGTGTGGGGAACCGAAAACTCTCATCTCGTGAAGAGCTTTCAAATAACCATGATAGGATATCATCTCCCTGAGCATGTGCCTTGGCGTAGTGAACATTGTGATCAAAAACATTGATTATACCTTCGTCATCGAATCGAGCAATCATGCATTGCAGCAGTCTCTTATCTAGGAGCAGAAATGAAAACTGAGGGTCAAAGTCAATCTTTTCTCTAACTCGGGTATCATCCCAGAAACTGTCCACTGCTCTGCGAACCAGATCTGTGCCGTCATCCCTTTCACACTTGATGTTTTTTAGAAAGTCCAGGATTTGACTGAGTTCACAACACTCCAAAAAGCAGATGCTCTGAGGTGTTTCTACTAGGCGGCAATCAGTAAGAGTATGTTTGGAAACTTGAAGCTTTTCAAGATGCTTAACCAGAAAATGCATCACCCAGTCTCGAATGCTGCAGGAGAGAATTTTATGGTCACAAAATGACACAAGGAGTAGTTGGATTTCCTTGAGTAACTTACTGCGCTCTTCATCCGCAGCAAAAGGCCAGCCTTTGGAACATCCATTTTCATATGCAAACGCTTTCACATCTTCAAGCCGGTTCTTGATCATTTCAATGGCAGCTACTGCATCAACTGGATTCCAACTTCCAACCGATATCTTACGAGCCCAAACTTTACTTACCCTCCGAGTCATATCCTTTGCCGAAGAAGGTTTAAACTCTGGTGCTGCATGTTCTTTTTCAAGATGATTCTTACATTCTTCAGCACTAGAGAACTTCATTGAACAGGATCGACAAAACCAGAATCTCCATTTTCTCTCTTCCTTGGCAGAAGTCAGAACTTGCTCCAAAGCAACTCGTCCCGCTGTGCCATATATTCCCTCAACATAGCTCGTAAGTTCCTTGGTGCTTACTTTCATAAAGTTCCTTTTGATCTCAACATTCAAACCTGCCCAATAAGACCTCAATCTCTTATACAAATCAGGCTCACTCTTCCTCTTCTCCTTTGACGACTCCCTAACTTGTTGTTCGCAGCTTTCTACAGGGGAACCAAAGCCAGCCTTGCATTCAGCGATCCTTGACTCTGCATATTCGATTATATGCTCTCGAGTTCTTCCCTTTCCTTGTTCACTAGTTCTCCCTCTCGCTTACTCACTGCTTTACATATCCATAAACCTGACTTTGCTTTCCTCAAAGATTGCTTGTAATACAATACTGACCCAATCTGTAACAGTGTACCAGCCGTAAACGCTGATAACCCAATATTTCTCGAAAAGCATTCAACAGAACCCAACAAGTAGGTAACTTTCACGTCGTTGTTCTCTGAACCTCCCGCTAGATCCTTAAAGATTGTACCTTGTAGGCAATTAACAGTGATTAGATCCAAGGCCCGTTGAGCGACAGACAAATCTTCAGTTACCTCCAAGGCCTTGACGTAGTCTTCATCTTCGTATAAATCTCTGGCACGTTTGACGACTTCGTTGCTCTGATCATCTCCCGCGGGAGGAATAAACTCCATGTTAGGCAGTAGTAGCAGTCACGAGTCTCAAGAATCTTCTGTGTTTCTCGTTCTTGGTATCGAAGGTAAGGTATGGAAGAAGATGATGGGTTACGTACGAGCCACGTGACAGGGGCTTCGCGGATTCATTTTGGGTTTTGAGGAATTGTGTCGAACACCTTGTGGGCACTCTTCTTTGTTTGGAGTAAATCACACAACTTGGTCGATTTCAATTGCACTTTTCTCGGAGTAAATTGGTTAACATATAAACAGAGAAAGCCCCAAAAAAAAGTTTGTTAAAGACTAGAATGATCAGTGATCAAAGAGTATTTTAAAAGGGTTCCATATGTTAATAGTTTGCTGTAGATCAAAAAGATTTAAGAAAATCATTATTATTCTTATTATTTTTTTTTTAGGAATTTGCTGAATAACCAATTAAAAAAATCTAACAAAGAAAATATCTACTAATTTGGAAAAATTAGAAATTTAGTATAAGGTAAATTACCTTTTTGGGTTTTTTGGTTTAGGTGCATGGGTGGATAGGGTGGACAGCGGTGGTCCGGTGGTGATCCAGCGGTGGTCCAGCGATGGTCCAGCGATGTACGGCGGTGGTCTGGTAGTTATCCGGCGATGTTCCGCTGATGTTTCGGCGGTGCTCTAGCGGTATTCCGGTGGTGCTACGGCGGTGCTCCGGCGGTCGGAGATGGTGTGATGGTGATAGAAAGTGGTTATCTATATACTTATTTAACCTATGTTGTTAAAAATTTAACCAGTTCTGATGTGACATATTACGAAAATGCTATTATATTTTAATTATTCTAATAACTAACAAAAGAAAAGTTTAGATTTGTTTACAAAATAATAAAACTCTATTTATTGTTTCATAAATCGTAGAAAATAATAACAAACTATTTAATTGGCTAAAACTTAATTGTTTATACACAATATTCACTATATAAACAATACTAAGTATATAATATTGATAATATACATAACCTNGCTTCCAAGTAGGTGGCTTCGGCTGACATGGTGTGTGGTTCATGTTCGACTCCTGTAACGTGCGGTGTGTTAACGGTTCGTTGTTGATCCGTGTTGTCTTCTCGGACAAGGTTCTCGTGAATATGCCTTATGTTAGGATTTTCTCCGTTATTCTCCTCCCGTGGAGTCTCTAGTCGTCCGTCTTCAGTCGCGGTCGTTGTTCGGGTGGCTGCAGGAGTTGAGTTAAGGTCTTGCATCCGATTGACGTGCACGCCACAAAATCTAGAGCTTGCTTCGGTAAAAGCTCTCCCTGCTGTCACCAGGGAAGCGTTCTCCTCCCGTAGCCTAGCGTTATCGGCCTCGATCTGCATTAGCTTCTGCACCGTCTCGTTCATCTTGGCAGTCAGGGCTTCCAGCTGAGCGGCGACAGTCGCTTCGACATTGGTCGTATCACTTCCGTTTCCTGTCATCTCACGTAGATTACTTTGCCCCTCGTTCTAGCGCCAATTGTTTGGGCAAAATTAATCGATTCGTTTAAAGACTACGAAAACAAGAAACAGATGTTGAACAGTTGCCTTTATTAATCAAAGTATCGATTGCAAAGTACAAGAAATCAAGCACAGTGAGTCAATCTATGAACTGAGTCGTGCGTCTTGAAGTTTCGTGAAGTATCTTGCCTTTGCTCTCGATTTCGTGTCGTCTCATGAAGACGTAGCCCTCTTTATATAGAAACCTTGTCAACCCTAATCCTCATGGGACCTGGATTCGTATAACCGCCTCTTCAAGAGATAAGACCGTTCCCCAATATTCTCTTCAAAAGATAAGATTATTTTCGAATATTCTCTTGATGAGATCAACTTCGAATATTCTCTTGACAATGTTGTTTTGTCAAGGAACGCAGTCGGTATCAAGGTCCAGTTACGGCCCGTATTGACTCAATGCTTGCCGTTACGGCCCATATCAATAGAATCTTCTAGAGAATACATAATTTTCCATTATTTATGGAATATATCATAATTATAATAGAATTTATCTATTATAATTTATATGGTTAAAATTATGTCCAACAGTTTGCCCCCACTCTCTATTTTCTTAGTAAGACTTTAGAGAGTAGTATAGACAAATAGTATTATTTATAAAAAATATTTACTAAAGCATATGACACATTACCTTAGAGTTGTCGTAAATGTAGGAAGCAAGATGGGCTTGGACTTTTGTAATATCTGTTGGCCCATTACGACATGGTCCAAAGACAGACACAAATTGACCTACCCTTTTTTTACTGTCATTTCCCTCACTCGTCACTATGCTCGAAACCTAAACCACTTTTTGCGGCTGTGTTGTCTGAAGAAACTCTTCTCAGATCCCATTGACTACTATTTTCTTGAATAATCTTGGGTAAGTCGATTTTTCCTGCTCCTTAACATTAATTTTCCATTCCTTTTATTTGTGTAGACCATTGATTCTTTTCCTGATTTATCATTTCACCTTCCCCAGTGGCAATCGGTTTCAGTTTTCCTCATAGAGTCTATTTCCCCTTGATAATCTTCAGGTAAACTCTCAATCCCCCTCCATAACTTTCCTATGGGTACTCGGCCGTAGTCAGTTTCTAAGGTGACTGTTCACCGTGAATGGGTGACTGCCGTGACATTGTAGCTGGCTTATCCTCCGTTGATGACAGAGTGAAAGTGCGTCGTAGGTCGAGTTCGAGTGTGGATTCTAGCATGTCTCTTAGAAATGTGTCGTTAGAGGTGAAGCTCTTGCAGAACAACCCACCTTCAGTCTTTAGAGAGGATGACGTTCTTAAGCTGAAGACAACTTACAACTTACCAATGTCTGTGCACTTGAGGCTTCCTCTTCCCTCAGAAAGAGCAGCGAATGCAAAGCGTGATGAGGTCGTTGTTTATGAGCTGTATTTTGCAGCAGGCTTGCGTGAAGTGATTCCATCCCTTATTGCAAAAGTGGCTAAGCGCTTTGCAATTTCACCTGGCCAGTTCTACCCATCAGCCTGGAGATTTCTGACCGCTATTCAAACTTTCTGGGAGTTGGAGTCTATTACCATAGGAGTAGAGGAGGTCTTGTGTGCGTATTTCCTTTTACAAGTTGAAACTGACCCTGGAAGATACTATCTACACACGAGGAATCATCCACCTTTAGCAGTTGACTTTGAAGGACCTTCTAAAAGAACGCTTGAGGAAGGATGGAGAGAAAGATATGTCTTTATGAAAGTGGGTGATAACCCTGGTTTTCCTACTTCCTGGTTTGTTGCAGGTGTCAAATCCAAAGCCAATTTAGCATTTAGAGATGGGGCTCTTGAAGTGGTAAAACATTCGTTGCTTCACCGTTCAGTAGAGTTTCTTACCAGCAAATTTGCTTTAGAGAACAGTACTATTTGGGGTTAGATAAGCATCTCTTAACCTTCACCCTTTTTTAAGTTTATGTTTCCTTCTTCGTGAGCTTGCCGATACATTTCTTAACGTACGATGTTGCCCCTTGTTTGTAGGTTTCAACATGTCTAACGGTCAGCGGAGCTCCGCATCAGATGCTTTTGCAAAGTTCATGGCAGCTTCTGGGAGATTAGCAGAGGCTAATCCTTCCTCATCCGGAGATGAAGTGCAGTTTCTGGGCGATCTTCCCACGCACAAGCGTAGGACTCGTGATGACACCGCAAATTCGTCAGAGGCAAGGCGACTTAGGACTGTTCAGACCGTTGCAGTCCTATCTCCTTCCTCTGAGTTAGTCTCCAGCTCCACTACTTCTATGGCTGCTGAGGAATTGAGATGCAAGATTCTCAATCATGACTTTGAGTCTCTGGTCGACATTGGGACCAATTCCACCACTGATAGCGTCTATACTGATCTCCTCAAGGTATATTCATCACTGACACGTTTTGCCATTACAGCATAGTTCTCCAAACATTTTCCCCTTTTTTTTACACATGCTTCTTTTCAACAAGTGTTTAAAACAGAGCTTCCAATTTAGCTTTAGCTTTTGACCTGTAATGCTACTCACTACGTGTTTTGTTTCTTCTCTTTTTGTAAACCCAGGCAATGTCTTCTTTCCATCTCGTCGATAAGAAGTTATCTTCTGAACACCAAATCAATGAGAATCTGAGGCGTGAACTGGACAATGAGAAGTCAAGAACCAATTTTGCTCACAAGACCATTGCTGCGAAAAGCAATGAAATTTCTAGTCTTGAAGCGAAAGTGCAAGAACTTGATCAGACCATACTCAATCTTCAGGCTTTAGGTTCGGATCTATTGAAGGAAAAGGAACTGCTTCACCAAGAGATCATGGTCCTCAGGAAACGAGTTGACGTTTTAAAGAATGAGCTTGAGTTTTTCTTGAATGGAGCAGCTATCATAGCTCGATGGGAAGCCTTGCGGGAATGCTTGTTGGAAGAGCACAAAAAATGGAAGCTGGATGAAGTGGAGGAACAGTACCGCACCGTGATGCGGAGCCAAGCACTGTTTAAAGGAATGCCTCCTCCTATATTCGAAGAATCCCTCGCTTCGATCCAAGCGCAGGAGCGGGCTAACTCGGCCAGGGCACTTCTGATCCCACTCCCCCATGACCAGCTCTACCTCTACTTGTTTATGAGTTTTCTGTTTTGTGGAAAGTTGTCGAGCATTGTTGTACTCTGGCTTTACGGTAATTTAACAACGTATGAACACCGCTATAATCATGTCGAGTAGGAGATTGTCTTCTAGTATTGTAGACATATGTAGTGGATGATTGTTGCATCTCGTAGATCCCACTAGGTGTTAGTGCTTTCTGCCATCTCTGTATTTTTTGCTATATTAATGTTTTACCTTATTATCGATGATCCATATTTCTATTGTGACCTTAGTGAATTTCACACCAACGTTGAATTACGTTTGTCGACAATTCTTTTTTTTTAATACGGGAATATTTTATACGTTGTGAAGATGTTTTCTACAACGTGAATGCTTTTTTTACAACGTGAAGATGTTTTCTACGTCGTGAAGATGTTTTCTACAACGTGAAGATGTTTTCTACAACGTGAAGATGTTTTCTACATTGTGAAGATGTTTTCTACAACGTGAAGGTGTTTTCTACGTTGTGAAGAAGTTTTCTACAACGTGAAGGTGTTTTCTACGTTGTGAAATGTATTCTACAATCGTGAAGGTGTTTTCTACGTTGTGAAGATGTTTTCTACAACGTGAAGGTGTTTTCTACGTTGTGAAGATGTTTTCTACAACGTGAAGGTGTTTTCTACGTTGTGAAGATGTTTTCTACAATGTGAAGGTGTTTTCTATGTTGTGAAGATGTATTCTACAACGTGAAGGTGTTTTCTACATTGTGAAGGTGTTTTCTACAACGTGAAGGTGTTTTCAACGCTGTGAAGATGTTTCCTGTTGTAGTAACAAGTTATTTCTCCTTGTACGCAAGTATTTTACGGTCAAGTATATCACCTCGTACCCAACCATTAGATGGACGCTGAATTTGTTAAATTCCTACGACGATGTCTCGTTAATATGTATTGCAGCGAGTGTTTCGCGATTAGATGATTACCCCTGAAATAAATATGTCGTGCAGCTTGCTGCTTGATCTTTGTAGAAAGCCTATTGTTCATGTGTTCATGGATCAACGGCTTCAATACGTTAAACAATCACATGGACGTGTCCTATGCTGGAAAAAATCAAGTTTTATTAAAACCATTGTCATGTTGAGACATGTAGTGAAAATCCTCGGGAAAATCAAAGAACAACAAAAATAAGTAATGAAAAACCAAAAAACCAAAGCACTAAAAGTAGTATTTCTTCAGATGCAGGGCATTCCAGCTATTAGGAAGATTTTTTCCTTCATGGTTTTGCAGCTTATAGGCTCCTGACCCACGAACTTCGATGACCTTGTAAGGACCTTCCCAAATGGGACCGAGTTTCCCAGCTCCTTGTTCCATTGTATTTTGAAAAGTACGTCGCAAGACCCAGTCTCCTACTTGAAACGTCTGTGTGCGCACATTTTTGTTGTAGCTCCTAGCCACTTCCTGTTGATAGCACCAGTTGGTTATTTTTGCTGTCTCTTGTTTCTCGTCTAGTAGATCAAGTTCGAGACTCATCAGCTCCTCGTTCTCCTGCAAGTTAGGGTGTTCGATTCGTGCCGTTTTCACGCCTACTTCACAGGGTATTACTGCTTCCATTCCATACACAAGTGAAAATGGTGTTTCACCGGTCGATGATTTAGTAGTGGTACGATAAGCCCACAACACGCCTGGAAGCTCTTCTACCCAATTTCCTTTAGACTTCTCTAGGCGTTTCTTCAGTAGCTTGACAATTGTTTTGTTTGACGATTCTGCTTGACCATTAGACTGCGGATGCCTTGGTGTTGCGAAGCTTAATTTTATGCCCCAATCGTTGCAGAAATCTTTAAATTTGTTACATGCAAATTCGGGTCCGTTGTCAGTGACAATCTCATGAGGCACCCCGAATTTGCATATAACATTCTTCCATATAAAGCTACTGACTTCTTGCGCTCTGACTTGGCTGAACGCCTCAGCTTCTACCCACTTTGTAAAGTAGTCAGTCCCTGCCAATAGGAAAACTTTATGAGCTGGCGCTGTTGGTAATTTTCCGACTATATCCATGCACCACTTCATGAATGGCCATGGAGAACTGATTGTCTTTAAATTTTCTGGTGGCAGTCTTGAGACATTTGCAAACCTTTGACATTTGTCACAGTGACGAACGAACCGTACAGCATCCTCGTTCATCGTCGTCCAGTAGTATCCAGCCCTCTGGGCTCTCAACACTAGACTTCGCGCGCCAGAGTGATTTCCACATTCTCCTAAGTGTAGTTCAGCCAGGACTAATTGAGCTTCACTCGCCGTAATACACTTCAAATAAGGTCCAGAGAATGATCTACGATATAATTGTCCTCCATTGAGAATATATCGTGCAGCTTGCTGCTTGATCTTTCTACATTCAGCGCGATCAAGTGGCAACATGCCGTCTCGAAGATAGTTGAGTATTGACATCATCCAACTTGATGTTTCGCTTGTCGTCATGACGCAAGACTCTTGCTTTTCTATGTCTTTTTTAGTCGCTGGCCACTGTAGAATCAGTAGCGGTACATTAACTGAAGTATCAGTTTTGAGTGCGGATCCCAGGTTAGCGAGTGCATCTGCATGATTGTTCTCTTCTCTCGGGATTTGACTTATCTTGCAGGTACCAAACGCTTTGATAAGCTCCTTCACTACACTCAAGTATCTAGCCATACTAGAATCCTTGGCTTGGTAATCCCCTTGGGTTTGATTGACGACTAACTGCGAGTCGCTAAACACTTCTAAGTTTTGAGCTCCGAGTTCTCGAGCCAACGTCAGTCCTGCTATCAGTGCCTCATATTCTGCTTCATTGTTAGTAGCCCGGAAGTTGCATCTAACTGCTCTCGAAGCTGTATCGCCTGTTGGAGACATGAGAACTAGGCCGAGACCAGTTCCTCTAATGTTGCTAGAACCATCGACATAGAGCTTCCATTCCCCGTTTCTTGTCCCATCCAGAAGCGTTTTTACCTCTTCTATCACTTCTCGGACCATGCTTGGTGCGAATTCAGCAACAAAATCAGCTAATGCTTGCGATTTTATGGCTGTGGTCGGTCTATAAATGACGTCATACTCTCCAAGTTCGACTGCCCACTTAGCCAATCTCCCTGACACCTCTGGTTTGTGGAGCACCGCTTTTATAGGAGACGAAGTTACTAGCACGATAGGATGGGCTTGGAAGTAAGGACGCAGCTTCCTTGCCGCTGTTATCAATGCAAGCGCTAGTTTTTCCAGGTGGCTGTATCTTGTTTCGGCTTCTAAGAGAGACTTGCTCACATAGTACACCGGATATTGTTTGNNCTAATCTTGCAGCTACCAAACGCTTTGATAAGCTCCTTCACTACACTCAAGTATCTAGCCATACTAGAATCCTTGGCTTGGTAATCCCCTTGGGTTTGATTGACGACTAACTGCGAGTCGCTAAACACTTCTAAGTTTTGAGCTCCGAGTTCTCGAGCCAACGTTAGTCCTGCTATCAGTGCCTCATATTCTGCTTCATTGTTAGTAGCCCGGAAGTTGCATCTGACTGCTCTCGAAGCTGTATCGCCTGTTGGAGACATGAGAACTAGGCCGAGACCAGTTCCTCTAATGTTGCTAGAACCATCGACATAGAGCTTCCATTCCCCGTTTCTTGTCCCATCCTGAAGCGTTTTTACCTCTTCTATCACTTCTGGGACCATGCTTGGTGCGAATTCAGCAACAAAATCAGCTAACGCTTGCGATTTTATGGCTGTGGTCGGTCTATAAATGACATCATACTCTCCAAGTTCGACTGCCCACTTAGCCAATCTCCCTGACACCTCTGGTTTGTGGAGCACCGCTTTTATAGGAGACGAAGTTACTAGCACGATAGGATGGGCTTGGAAGTAAGGACGCAGCTTCCTTGCCGCTGTTATCAATGCAAGCGCTAGTTTTTCCAGGTGGCTGTATCTTGTTTCGGCTTCTAAGAGAGACTTGCTCACATAGTACACCGGATATTGTTTGTTCCCTTCCTCACGTACGAGGACTCCATTGACTGCATGTTCTGATACAGCAAGATAAAGTAACAACACTTCTCCATCTTTGGCCTTTGACAAAACTGGAGGTGTCGTGAGGTACTCCTTCAAATGCTTTAGTGCTTCCTCACACTTGTCGTCCCATATAAAGTCTTTTGGCTTCGGCTTTCTTAAGGCAGCGAAGAACGGATGAGATCTATCAGAAAGTCTCGAGATAAATCTGCTGAGAGCAGCCATCCTTCCAGTGAGTTTCTGCACGTCATTCACGTTTCTTGGAGGAGTAATGCCTTGAATTGCTCTGATTTGGTCTGGATTAGCTTCTATTCCTCGGAACGTGACAATGTACCCAAGGAACTTGCCTGAACTAACACCAAACGAACACTTTAAAGGGTTTAGCTTCATGTTGTATTTGCGCAGTGTAGTGAAGGCTTGATGTAGATGTACTATGTGGTCTTCTGCCACCAACGACTTTACCAGCATATCGTCGATATAAACCTCCATAGTTTGACCGATTTGGCTGGCAAACATCATGTTCACTAGTCTTTGGTAAGTGGAGCCAGCGTTTTTTAAACCGAACGGCATCACTTTGTAGCAGTATATGCCTCTTGTAGTCATGAATGCCGTCTTCTCTTGGTCGTCTGGATGCATTAGAATCTGATTGTAGCCGCTAAAGGCATCCATGAAGCTCATCAGTTGGTGTCCAGCGGTAGCGTCTACGAGCTTGTCGATGTGAGGTAACGGGAATGGGTCTTTAGGACATGCCTTGTTTAGATCGGTGAAATCTATACAGACCCGCCACTTCCCGTTTTTCTTTCGAACGACCACCACATTGGCTAGTCAATCCGGATACTTCACTTCACGTATGAACCCAGCATCCAAGAGATTTTGGAC
>NC_025689.1:23938575-23942766 GCF_000633955.1 Camelina sativa
GGTAGCGTCTACGAGCTTGTCGATGTGAGGTAACGGGAATGGGTCTTTAGGACATGCCTTGTTTAGATCGGTGAAATCTATACAGACCCGCCACTTCCCGTTTTTCTTTCGAACGACCACCACATTGGCTAGCCAATCCGGATACTTCACTTCATGTATGAACCCAGCATCCAAGAGATTTTGGACCTCTTTGTTAATTATCGAGTCGCCTTCAGGTGCAAACTTCCTTCGTTTTTGCCTGATTGGTTGATGATGTGGATCTACTTCAAGTCGGTGCATTATGACATCTGGGTCAATTCCGGGCATGTCCGCGTGAGTCCAAGCAAAACAGTCAGCGTTTGATCTAAGAAAATCGACAAGCCTCTTCCGTATATTGGTTGGGAGTTTCGAACCCACATTTACCCGCTTGTCGGGATCACCTTCGAGCAACGGCACCTCATCTAGTTGCTCCACCTCTGGTTCTTCACCATGAGGTACCAGCGGTGGCCTCTGTAATTGCTATAATTGTTGACCCTTTCCCTTCAAGGTAGTTTGGTAGCATGAACGTGAGCTTTCTTGTTCGCCTAATATCTCTTTCACTCCCCATGGGGTGGGAAACTTGATAGTCTGGTGTAGAGTTGATGGAATAGCAGCCATGTCGTGAATCCAAGGGCGTCCCATGATAGCATTGTACGCCGAAGCACAATCCACTACCAAAAATTTTGTGTGTTTGTTAACTCCCTCAGCATATACCGGAAGTGTCACTTCACCAATACTCTGTTTGACCTCACCGCTGAACCCTACTAAAGGGATAGATTTTCGTGTCAATCCTCCTTCATCAAGACCCAACTCTTTGTATGCTTGCATATAAAGGATGTTTGTTGAGCTTCCATTGTCGATTAATATTCTCTTCATCAAAGAGTTAGCCACTGTCATTTGTACGACTAACGCATCGTGATGCAGAGTTGGTACGCTGCTTTTATCAGTCGTAAAAGTTATGCTGTATGACGGTGTGTCGCCTTGTGTAGCGTGTCCTTTATTTTGAGAGTTCCTGACAGCTCTGGTATTTCTTTTTGCAGCTGAGTGAGTTATTCCACTTATCTCTGATCCTCCAGAGATAACGTTAATGACTCGATCATGTTTTGGGGGTGAAGCCGGACCATCGGTAATTGCTTTTTGCTTATTGTTTTCGCCTTCCATGCGGTTGCGGGTTTTGTCAGATAAGTATTCTCTCAAATATCCTTTTTTCAACAGCTCATTCACTTCCATCCTCAATGAGATGCAATCTTCTGTCATGTGGCCGTGATCATTGTGGAACTCACACCACCTTGAGGTGTTACGCTTGTTGTCAGGTGCCTTCATCTTTGGAGGCCATCTCACGTTTTCACCCATCTCCTTCAGTACACCGACTAAATGTGCGTGCGAGATTGAAAGGTTACTGATATCTGGCCATGTTGATGATCTAGGTTTGACGTCGTCTGCTCCACTCAATGGTCGATGCGTGTTCTTTCTTCCACTCTTTGTGTTCTCGTCCTTAGGTCTTTGGTAAGGTTTGTCGTCTCTACTCGACCTCTCGTTTCTCACCACACGTGAATCAGATCGTGGTGAACGTCGCTGGCGATAAGCCGAGTCTTCCTCCCACTTTATCTGCGCCCATGCGCGTGAAAGCACGTCTTCCATCGTTCTGCACTGATACTTCGTAAGCTCCTTGTACAAGTCACCGTCTGGAAGCAAGCCTCTTTTAAATGCGGAGATGGCGGTTGACGTGTTGCAACTGGGTATCGATACTTTTTCCTTGTTGAAGCGTCCCACATAGGCACGCAACGACTCGTCTCTCTTTTGTCGTACCTCGTAAAGGTCATCCGCTGTCTTCTCCAGGTTCCTGCTGCTTGCGAATTGCTCAACGAAGAGATCTGTCAATGATGCAAACGAGTTGATCGAGCCGTTTGGCAGGTTGATAAACCACTGAAGTGCTGCGCCCGTTAGGCTTGAGCCAAAACCCTTGCACATAGTAGCTTCCCTGCACTCTTTTTGGATGGCCGTCGTGAACATTCGTTGCTTGTATTGTGCTATATGGTCATCGGGGTCGGCTGTTCCATCATACATCTTCATTGTTGGTAACGTGAATTTTCTCGGCATCTCCGTGAGTGCAATTTCATCAGAAAAAGGTGTATCAGCATACGAGTGCAAGTTGCTTTTTCGAATTGGTGGAGCCACTCCTGGCAGTCGTCCGATCATGGCTTCTACTGCACCCAAACGCTTTGTAAGCATAGCTTCCAAGTAGGTGGCTTCGGCTGACATGGTGTGTGGTTCATGTTCGACTCCTGTAACGTGCNAAAATCGACAAGCCTCTTCCGTATATTGGTTGGGAGTTTCGAACCCACATTTACCCGCTTGTCGGGATCACCTTCGAGCAACGGCACCTCATCTAGTTGCTCCACCTCTGGTTCTTCACCATGAGGTACCAGCGGTGGCCTCTGTAATTGCTATAATTGTTGACCCTTTCCCTTCAAGGTAGTTTGGTAGCATGAACGTGAGCTTTCTTGTTCGCCTAATATCTCTTTCACTCCCCATGGGGTGGGAAACTTGATAGTCTGGTGTAGAGTTGATGGAATAGCAGCCATGTCGTGAATCCAAGGGCGTCCCATGATAGCATTGTACGCCGAAGCACAATCCACTACCAAAAATTTTGTGTGTTTGTTAACTCCCTCAGCATATACCGGAAGTGTCACTTCACCAATACTCTGTTTGACCTCACCGCTGAACCCTACTAAAGGGATAGATTTTCGTGTCAATCCTCCTTCATCAAGACCCAACTCTTTGTATGCTTGCATATAAAGGATGTTTGTTGAGCTTCCATTGTCGATTAATATTCTCTTCATCAAACAGTTGGCCACAGTCAATTGTATGACTAATGCATCATGATGCAGAGTTGGTACGCTGCTCTCATCAGTCGTAAAAGTTATGGTGTATGACGGTGTGTCGCCTTGTGTAGCTTGCCCTTTGTTCTGAGGGTTCCTGACAGCTCTGGTATTTCTTTTCGCAGCTGAGTGAGTTATTCCACTTATCTCTGATCCTCCAGAGATAACGTTAATGACTCGATCATGTTTTGGGGGTGAAGATGGACCATCTGTAATTGCTTTTTGCTTATTGTTTTCGCCTTCCAGGCGGTTGCGGGTTTTGTCAGATAAGTATTCTCTCAAGTATCCTTTTTTCAACAGCTCATTCACTTCCATCCTCAATGAGATGCAATCTTCTGTCATGTGGCCGTTATCATCGTAGAATTCACACCACCTTGAGGTGTTACGTTTGTTGTCAGGTGCCTTCATCTTTGGAGGCCATCTCACGGTTTCACCCATCTCCTTCAGTACACCGACTAAATGTGCATGCGAGATTGAAAGGTTACTGATATCTGGCCATGTTGATGATCTAGGTTTGACGTCGTCTGCTCCACTCAATGGTCGATGCGTGTTCTTTCTTCCACTCTTTGTGTACTCGACCTTTCGTTTCTCACCACACGTGAATCAGATCGTGGTGAACGTCGCTGGTGGTAAGCCGAGTCTTCCTCCCACCTTATCTGCGCCCATGCGCGTGAAAGCACGTCTTCCATCGTTCTGCACTGATACTTCGTAAGCTCCTTGTACAAGTCACCGTCTGGAAGCAAGCCTCTTTTAAATGCGGAGATGGCGGTTGACGTGTTGCAACTGGGTATCGATACTTTTTCCTTGTTGAAGCGTCCCACATAGGCACGCAACGACTCGTCTCTCTTTTGTCGTACCTCATAAAGGTCATCCGCTGTCTTCTCCAGGTTCCTGCTGCTTGCAAATTGCTCAACGAAGAGATCTGTCAACGATGCAAATGAGTTGATCGAGCCATTTGGCAGGTTGATAAACCACTGAAGTGCTGCGCCCGTTAGGCTTGAGCCAAAACCCTTGCACATAGTAGCTTCCCTGCACTCTTTTTGGATGGCCGTCGTGAACATTCGCTGCTTGTATTGTGCTATGTGGTCATCCGGATCGGCTGTTCCATCATACATCTTCATTGTTGGTAACGTGAATTTTCTCGGCATCTCCGTGAGTGCAATTTCATCAGAAAAAGGTGTATCGGCATACGAGTGCAAGTTGCTTTTTCGAATTGGTGGAGCCACTCCTGGCAGTCGTCCGATCATGGCTTCTACTGCGCCCAAACGCTTTGTAAGCATAGCTTCCAAGT
>NC_025689.1:23944332-23948289 GCF_000633955.1 Camelina sativa
ATGTTATACCAATAACTTCAATTTGTAAATTTGGTATATTAAGATCTCTAAACACGATCACATCAATTTGTAATACCAAATCACGGGTCAATACATGTTTTGTTGGATTTTTTTGGCTTTACCGAATGTATAATTAACGAATTTGATATTGCACCAAACCAAAATAGTAGTACCAACTACGGGCCGAAATCAGAGTATGACCTTAAGTAAATTAACTATATGATTTTATAAAATGTATAGAATTAATAAATTTTCTACTATTATTTTGTAATAAATAAATCTAAATTTACATAAATATTTTCTCACGCTGGTAACATTATTCTACAAAATATTAACGTGTATTTATGAGTCGGGTAATAAAACGGGTAATGAGACGGGTAACGAGACGCTCAAAAATTAAATTAATATCCGATACGCGATCATTATTCATGGATAATATAATTATTATACCCTTCACTCACCCTAAAGCTGCGGGTACCTTTTTTCGGGACGGATACAAACCGAAAAACGGGTCCAATACGGGTATCGGTAGTAGTTTCCAGACCTACCTATTAGTAGTTTAATATGAATCAAAATTCACCATATAGTACTATATTATATAACATGTAAATGAATGATACAACATAAACATAATATTAACAAATAACAAAATAAAAAAAATTTCTCGCGCTACCAGCACGGTTATTATCTAGTTATTACCTTATAAGTAATCATTCTCTCTTCCTCTCCCACCAATATCAAATGTTGTTATATCTCATATGTGTTCTAAGANACGGATACAAACCGAAAAACGGGTCCAATACGGGTATCGGTAGTAGTTTCCAGACCTACCTATTAGTAGTTTAATATGAATCAAAATTCACCATATAGTACTATATTATATAACATGTAAATGAATGATACAACATAAACATAATATTAACAAATAACAAAATAAAAAAAAAAATTCTCGCGCTACTAGCGCGGGTTATTATCTAGTTAGGAAGTAGAGAAGATGTGGTTGGTGGTGGTAGGGATGGGTTTAGTGGTGGTAGAGGTGAGTATTATAGGGATAAAATAGTATATATTGTATATTATATAAAGAATATGTTAGATGTATGGTTAATTAGAGTAGTCAGTTATTTAATTTAAGTTTTTTTTTAGCTACTTCTGCCAATTTCCCTACAACTAACTATTCTCAAAAGTTTGAAAACTAATTAAAAAAAAGTTATACTAAAATAAACATATTAAAAGTTAACAGAAAATGACGTTAAATTACTCTACTCCAACACTAAAACAAACTGACATTGAGTTCTTAAAATGTCTTTAATGTCAGGCTGTCAGCTTGAGCATAGAAGGAATGTTTTCACGTCGAATCCTGCTTGTAACGAAGTATCTTTACAAGATTTACGTCAATTTGTTTTCATCTCATTCATGTGGGAGAGATACAAAAAAAAAAACAAAAAAAAATCATTTTCGCTCTCAAACTCATCAACGTCATCATAATTTAATAGAAAACGAGAAACAATAATACACGAAGATTGTAGAAGGGAAGAGTCTTAATGTCGGAACAACTAATAGAACAAAAATATTTATCTTCGTCAGCGACTTTCAAAATGATAGGGAAAATGCAATGGTGCTTACATTGATAGCAAACTGGTCGAGACATACTATTGTTGCGAATCGTCTCGTAAAGTGTCATCACCAACCGGTCATCATCCAAGACTAGATCTGTATTAATTTTAGCTCGAGACCTCGAAAATCCCCGAGCACACAATTGGTATGCAAAGTTACCCCACAATCTTTACATCTGTAAAACCATGCTTTTGGATCAGTTTCTTTCTCACAAATATCACACCAATATTTACCACTTGCATCTTTTTCACCATAGAAGAAAATCCCCTTCTACAGTTGCACTGAAGACAGACATATGGGCTTCGAATTATAGAAGAAAATCAAAATTTAAGAGATGAAATTTGTGTTTATTGCCTTGTGCCGACAATTGCATAATTTGCATCGGACAGTCTTTTTGTCAAATTGCACCATTTTGAATGAAAAACCGAATCTGAGATAAATGTTTACAAAATTTATTACATTGAATAAGAACAAATTGATATGTGATGTACCAAGAGTGCGACTAGTTTTCATAAAAAATTCATGTATTTGTATAAGTTTAAATACAATCAAGTCATAATCAAATGATGAATCGAATGATTTTCTTTAACAAAAAAAAAATAATAATCGAATGATATTAAAGCTCAATTGCTATAATTAAGTTGAAAAGTTCACGATTTAAAATAGAAATTAAAGAAAAGAAGAGAACAAAAGTTAAATACAATATGGCCGCCACAGGTCAACAAGTTTAAAACAAGTCGGATGTATGTGAGATTTAGTTAAACAAAAAAAATTAATAGAACCAAAACCGTATTTCAACATATATTTATCTAGTTATATACTCCGACTTGCTTATATTAATTTTTTTTAGTTGAAAATGATGTTTTTATGCACTCTCGTAGTGTTTGTATTGCATCTTCAAGGAGTCTATTAGGACTGTTAAGGTATGCGCTCCTCTCATGCAGAGAGCTAGAGATGTTGTCATTGATCAGGTCTTGGTTCATTGTTCCTTCTTGGATCTTCTGCAATATGTTGATTCATACTACTGGATTTTTGAAGTATGCTTCTTTTCTAGAGCTTTAGACTGGGATAGTGGGGAGTTCCACAACTTGTCATTGGATATGTCTCTCCCGTCAACGTAACGCATTCATTAGGCCTGATAATCTTTTACCAAGTGTTTATCGAATATCGATCATATATAGATATTTTTAGGCTGCTACGTCGTGTATTTCTAATGTTACATCACATATGTTCCTTTTTGTTAATTTGATCCCAATTACATATGCTATGATGATCTATGATAGAATGAAGTTTTCAACCGGCCTTTCTCGTAATTAATGTGTTTCATAACCGAAGAACCCCCAATTATATTGTGCTTGTGTGATCAAAATTATTTGAATCAGACGGTGGAATGAATAACATCTAAGATGGATTTGAATCATGAGAGAGAGGGAGAGAGAAGAAATCTTATAGGGTTCCCGTCTGAGACATAATGTACGATTCAGCGGTCACCGGCGATAACGTTTCAAATTGACGGGAGAGACATACGTTTAGGCCTTTTATCGAATTAAAGCCCAATACGTTTTTAAGGTCAGTCCAACATCGAAATTCGAAAGTTTGATAAGAAGTCTTTATAATTAAGATTGGTTTAATATTTTTTTTTAACTATTAAATTTAGTTAAGTAATAGTATTAATAATAGAGAAAACCCCTTAGGGAAAATGAAAAAATAGTAATAGGAATAAAAATTAGAACGAAAAAAAATAGTTAGCCGTTTTTTTTTTCAAAAAGTTAGCCGTTATAATAAGAAAAGGAAAATGAAATATAGATATGGGTAACTAGAAAAATGACCGTTGGAAAGGTCACAAGATCGAATTGTGACCGTCATATATATATATACGTTTGGTCTATAAGTTTTACATTTACTCCTCTCTCTATCTGACGCTCTTCTATTTCATTTTTTTTTTCGTTACAACTACTAGCGTCTGTACAACGAGTTATATTCTTTAAAACCCAACGACGCCGTCTCTGACTCTGATTGATTTCATCATCCGTTCGTTTCCTGTAAATCTGATATTCTTCTAATTAGGGTTTGGTTAGGTCTCTCTCTCAATTATACTTCTTCTTCTTCTTCCTCCTAACGCTTCTCTGATAATTTTTTTGTGTTTTGGTTGCCAAAGTTTCTTATTCGTGTTGCGAGAAGCCAATTCATGATCCGATCATCATCGCTCCTCCGCTCGCTTCTGAATTTTCACTCCTCCGATCCGATCGATCCTCCTCCTACGGTTTGATTTTTATAAATTCCAATTGTTTTTTTTTTTTTTTTTTTTATTTTTTGGGTTTTTGTCACGCTTTTTTTTTTCTT